>NW_003307606.1:666645-670617 GCF_000143455.1 Volvox carteri f. nagariensis
CATTGGCGTTGTTGTCNGCGTCATGCGCCGCAGTGGCTAAAACGCTCCCGCAGTTCGCGGCTTTTCTGCACATAGGAGAGTTCCTCATTAGCTTCCATTAGGAAGCCTAGTGCGGAGCGATAGCCTTGCTCGTCGCAGAATTGTCTGACTTTGTCAAACATGCGCGACGGCGGTGTTATGCCCTTACGCTGGGCACGCCTTACGTACTTCTCATACATTTCCTGGACCTTTTGTACCAGTTCCTTTGCCCTAGAGGGGCTCACCTGGCGCAGCTGATAGCGCTCATGGTCGGCCTTCGCCGACTGGGTGCGCATGGTATTCCCTGGGCTCGCCATGTAAGTCAGATAGAAAATGTTTCTTAAGTTGGAATGTGTTTGCGGAAGCGATGGAGTGCTTGACTCCGAGGTCGTTTGACCGGTTGGTCTAAGATACCAAAATTGTAACAAAGCTTGCAGTTGGCAAGCAGTTGCGAAAAAGGAAATTATCCAACGATAAAAGGTGGTATTGATAAATACCGTTTGGTATTGGAAGATTATGAATAGTTCTTGGATGTACCGTTGGTACGATACCGTTGGCCCGGTGAGCCAAGGGCCGCCTTAGCGGCGTTACAAAGGAGCCCAGGGCTTCAGCATCCATCGTAGTACAAGGGCTAAATTGTAGGGAGTGACAATATGTGCGTATAAATCTTCTTCTATGGATCCCTGCGCTGCTGTCGGACTACTTGCTCACCAAGGCGTGTAATTAGTAGGCCAAGCAGGTCACCGATGGTGAGCGGAGTGAGGACCAAGTTCAGCGGCTCAAGTATCAGCTACAACGGATCGCAGACAGAACGCAACCGGCCATAAAAGCATGTCAAGTGGGATGGGTGTAAGGAAAGGGACCAGGAGAGATTGGGTTCCTACAGCCCCTCGTGAAACAGCTCTACGGTAACCAAGGCCGCGTGCGGGAGAGATTTACTTGGCCAGCAAGGCAAATGCGGCGCCCGAGCGATAGAGCAAAGGAACGGCCCGTATACGTGGCTACAATGCTCTGGTCACGTGCACATGAGTTACCACTACCACGACACCCATGTGCATGTGTCACATCTGGGCCTGCTAACTCTGAAACCCGCCAAGCCGGAAAGATCGCCCAAGCAGGCACTCTACCGGTTAACGAAGAGGGGCCGGAGGGACCACTGTCCTGGCTTACTCCATCTGAAGCCTGTGTGCTCTGGGCAACGCGCGGTTACAGCTCAATGAAACAAGTACGGGTGAGCTCATCAGCAGCTGCTGGCGGCACCAGCAGCGCCCTGAAAGTGCTTGCGGCACGGGGACACCACCCTAATCGGAGTTCCTTTCCCCCCGGTGCTGGGTGAAGAGACGACGTAAAGACATATTAGTCCAGCTCCCAGGGGCCCCCGAGCAACTCACTGAAAAGGCCTCGCGTTAAAAACACCGACAACCCTCGGTACAAACAAGGCCTGAGGACTCATCGTGAGTCCACAATGCCGCACCACACCACACCACACCGCACCACACCACGTCCTTATCCTGGTGGCCCCAGCTGGTTCAGAGCCTGGCATGCTTCGATGGGAGCTCGGGGGGAGGTGCCGTTGCAACTGTTTGCTGGACCGGTGAACAGCATGTTAGGCCGGTCAACAGCCGGCAAATTAACTACAGACCTTTGGAATAATGAAGTTGTTGGCTGGTGTTGGCTTTATTAGGACTGGGCATGCACCAAGGTTGAGGGAAAATAAGGCCCAGACCTGTAAAACTATGCACGGAACTGCCGCACGGCGGGACGGATTCTGGCCGAGCAACGTTCGTAAGACCGCGTGGACTGTTCTCTAGGGAAGAGGAGAATGGCCTGCGTCCGTCTGAGCAAGTGCTTGTCCATAAAAATTTATGAGCAGAGACAAATCAACGGCGGTTATGTGTGAAACGTGTGCTTATGACTGACGTTGTGATGCATCAGCACCATCCGGTAGAAGCGTTGAATTGCTTTATGAAGTTTAACATACAATAATTTGCTCTACATTCTTTTGGATGCCACAGCATGTTGGAAAAAGTCTTTGGCTCTGCTGAAAAAGAGTTAGCTCTGTGGCATCGTGGTATAACTCAAAACTAGAGCCTTTTCATGTTTTTTTGGAACTTCCCAAGCTAGCAGCTTTATATTAATGCTGCCAACATCAGTGGGATCGCCGGGTGTGGGCGTTACGCGGAGCTCACCGTCTGCAATACCAACGGTGGCGATGCGCCGAAGTAAACTCTTACTTGCAGCGCTCTCAACACCTTTCCGTGTGAACACGCACCTTTCGTGCGAAAGCCGCATGCACGGAACCACGTCGTCGCTGTTGCCATGGACAGGTTGCTCGTCATGCGCCCACATAGTTCCATATCCAGCCCTTCCGCCACCAACCTGCCACCTATCACACCTGCGTCACCGCATCTCCTGTCCACGGTGTCCAACGATGTCAACTAACTGCCGCGGCAACTCCATCGCCACCGCGGGCGCTTCATCCTCGCCCTTGGCCAACAGCTTGATTAGCCCCTGCGCACCGAGCGGCCCACGTGCACGCAAAACTCCCACACCCCGCCCCGGCGATTTCAGCTCCTTAAGGCTGCCATTCTCACCACGCAGCTCTCCTCACTCTCACCCACACGGCCCTCGCCGCCACCATCTTCGCACCGTCAGCACAAGGCTGTTCGACCGGAGACAGGGCTCTGGCCCATTACCTGTCGTAAATTGGATTGCAAGCAGCTGCACCGACCGTACTGCCCCGAGCACCAGCCCTAATCTACGCAAACCCGGTTCCAGCCCCAGGTCCAGCAAGCGACTGGCCACGAGCCCATCCGTGGCTAGTCCGCCCGTCGGCGCTTTGTGCACCTGCCGCTGCTGCTGTACGGCGTCTGCTGCTGCTGTGTCCGCGTCGGACCCCGTATCGGCCGCAGGTCCCGCCGCCACCACCGTGGGCGCCGGCAGCGCCGCTGCTGCTGCCGCCAAGGCGGTGGATGCGGCAGTACCGGTACGGCGACCGGCGCCGTCCTCCGCGGCCGCCGTGAGTGGCAGTGGCGCGGCGCCCGGCGGCGGCGGCAGCAGAAGCAGTACCACCAGTAGCAGTAGCAGTAGCAGCATCCGGGGGAGAGTCAACGCTGACGTCAGCTCTACGACCAGCAGCAGTACCAGCAGCGGCGGCAGGGCCAGCAACCAGGGTAATTCCTTGCAGCCGTACTCGGACGAGGGAGCCCTTTCAGATGGCTGGGATGTATTGTATGTGCAAGAGCAGCAGCAGCACCACCACCACCACCAACAACAACAACAACAACAACAACAGCAGCAGCATCAGCAGCATCCTGGGGGTTCTGAACCGCAGCTCCCAGCACCCCTTAGCACACCACCACCGGCGGCGGCGGAGGGCGTCTTGCGGTGGCGGCAGGGGGGCGCTGCGGTGGGCCCTGCACCCGGCGAGCTGCAGATTTGGTGGGCACCCCTGGAGCAGGTCGGGGTTCCCATTGGGTGGGGTGGGGAGAGGGAAGTTGGGAGGGGTGTTGCGGGGTTTCGGGGTTGACAGCCTTGGTGGAGCGGCCGCGCGGGGGAGGAAAGAGAAAAGGATTTCTAGGCGGTACAGGTGCAGGTGGTATTCCTCCACCCGCTGTCCCCAACACGCTCAACCCCAAACACCGTCCTTGGGTAAACCCCCCAAAACCCTTCACTCGCTCGTGGTTCGTTTCCCCCCCAACACCCCCCGGGTAGCTGTTCCGGCCCAGTTCACAGGACGCCAGGGGTTGGGGGCCTGGTCGCCTAAACCACCACACCGACCGCCAAGTACCACCTGGCCTCTCACCCTCTGCTTCACCCGCCCAGTAATCCCCCCCCACCCCCACCTCACCCCCACTCCCACCCCCACTCCCACCCCCACCTCACCCCCACCTCACCCCCACTCCCACCCCCACTCCCACCCACACCTCATCCCCACCTCACCCCCCCCCACCC
>NW_003307606.1:670667-729807 GCF_000143455.1 Volvox carteri f. nagariensis
CCCTGGTTAAACACCCGGTAGGACACCGCATGCCGCCCCGACCTCGTCGCACTGTACGGCAGCTGCTTGCCAGCGGCGGAGGTGGCAGAGGTGGCGAGCAGCCAGAATTCCGAGATAGCCGCCAAGCGGACGGCGGCGAGGGCGCTTGCGCGGTGTGTGCTGGCGCGCGCGGTAACGGCGGGGGCGGCAGCGGCCGAGGAGGGAGAACAGCCGTCGCCGTCCGCCGCCGTCACTGCTACCGCTGCCGCCGCGGCAACCGCTGTCGCAGAAGCCGCTGCACTCCGTGATGGTGGTGATGGTGGTGCTGGTGGTGACCCAGCTCGGGGGTTATTCCCTCAGACGGTTGCCGCCCGGGTGCGGGGGGTGCTGGAACGGGGGGTTGGTTCCCCGCTAGGGGCAGCGGGACCCCGAGGGGGGGGGGGGTTCCGTCGGCCGGCACACCCGAACTCCCCACGGGGGCCTGAAAATGGGAACTCCATTTCCGCGCCGGCCCTTTCGAACACAGACACACACAGACACAGACACAGCTCCCCGTTCCCCCCCGTATTCCTCCAGACTCTGGAGTTCCGTCGTAACGCCCACGGCAAGCCCCATCTGATCGTTCGGGCGCCCCTCGGGCCCGTACTGCATCACAATCTCACACACACACACGACTTGGCAGGTAGGCTGCTGGGGAGGGAGGGAGGAGGGATGTGCTAATGCTGATATTGATGTTGGGGACACCGCAACTTTTTACGGAGATTTACGGAGGCGGGTGGGCATTATCACCATCGTCATCATCACCATCATCATCGGGTCAGGCACCGACAGAAACACGACAACACATAACGCAACGCAACGCAATATGATATGTGTCTCTTGACTGCTGTTGCTGCTGCGGCTGTTGTTAGTCCGTGTGGGAGCCCTGTGTGTGCTGGGGAATGGTACATGGCGGCTCCCCCCCACCCCACGGTGTTTCCAATGATGCATGCTGATCACCCGACTGACGATGGGCGGGTGGCTGGCTGGGTGGGGAAACGCACTGCAGGTGTGGCGCTGCTCCGGCAACCGCAGCACCGGGAGACGGAGGCTTCTTCAGCCGCGTCAACGACACCTGGTGCCGTACACGTATCGTACGGCGTCGGCCTGGACGTCGAGCGATTAGACCGAGTCCCCCGGTACACTATGGCGCTGGCTCGGAGGCGGCTGGCGGCGTCCGAGGTTCGCGACCTGGAAGGTGTGTATGTATGTATGTATGTGTGCGCCTCTCCGGTGTTGGGTACCGGGTGTTGTGCATTGGGGTTGGGGGTTATAGGGGTTGGGGGTCTGAGTGAGCTACACACACACACAGGTGGAGCGGACTGCGGTGCGGCGCGGTGCGGACTGTTGGGACGGACGTCGTCCATGGAGTTGCTGCGCCCTGAGGGCTCCGGAGCAAAGCGTGTGGAGTTCTTGAGGCAGCAGTTCTTGATTTGCTGGTCTTTTCCCCCCTTCCCTCCCTTCACTCGTTCGTGGTTCGCCTTCCCACCCCTCCCTACGGTGTGTTGCCCTCCTCTCCCCTCCGACCCCTCCGCAGCTCTTTCCGGGGAGGAGCGAGCTCGTCGTTTCATGTGGTTGTGGACTCTCAAGGTGAGGTGCCGTACTAGTACATACCGCACAACACAACACAACACAGAGCACCCAGCACCACAGATCTGCACATTGCGGGCCATTACAGCTCGATGTTGCGACGTCTTCCCCTTTTGCTGTCCCCTCTCCCTTCTTTTGGCGTCCGGGGGCCCGAGAGCCGGGAGAGCGACAGCATAGTAGCCAGCACGTGTGTGTTTCACGTGCCCTGGGCCCCCCCCTGGTTGACCCGCCCACCCCCGGGGCTGCAGGAGGCGTACGTGAAGGCCCGTGGCACGGGTATCTCCGCGCCTCCGGGACTTCGGGGCTTTGCAATCGGTGAGCGTGTTACCCCACCTCACCTCACCTCACCACCGCGGGGTCCTCCCGCCCCTCATCATCATCAGCAGCAGCAGCAGCAACAGCAGCAGCAGCAGCAGCAGGAACCCCAATATATTCCGGTGCTGTCCATTCATGCGGTATAGCGCTCGTGTGTGAATGTGAATGTGCATGTGGGCAGGTAGGTGGGTAGGTGGGCAGGTAGGTAATAGGTAGGGTATGTAGTACAGCCTAGAGGGGGGAGGAGTGATTATGGCACCCCGCCTCCAAGTAAGACACGCAACACGTAAACGTGCCTTCCGTGTACAAGGTGGCCTCAACATCTCCCTGCCGTACACGTTACTGTACTGCAGGTTTCGAGGATATGCCCCCAGCCTGTGAGCGGCATCTGTCAGCTGTTTGCGGCGGCACCTACCGCTTCGCTCCGGGGGGGCTTAAAGCCATCACACTGCAACACACAGCTCCTGGAGGCAGCAGCGCACAGAAATCACCTGATTTGATGGATGGACGCAGCAGCAGCAGCAGCAGCTCGACTGTTCGCGGCAGATCGCAGGACCCCGCTGACATTACCACCACCACCACTGCTTCAGCCTCAGCCTCCCCCGGTGACGGTGTTGGCGACTACTGCCATTTCGAGGGCCCCCAAACGCACTTCAGCTTCTTGCTCTTCCAGCCCACCCCACATCACGTGGGTGCGCTGTGCCTGGCGGTTCATCCGGCGAGTGCCGCCGCGGCTGCCGTACGCACCGCCGCGGTCTCATTGGCGTTACAGACCCACGCAGATGGGCCCGTCGTCCGCGCCGCCGCCAGCGGCCTGGTGGTCCCCGTGAGCCGCCCTTCCGCCGCGACTGCTGCTTCCGCGGGGCGAGCTCCCGTCGGGTCGTTGCGGGACGAGCCGGACGGCCTTGCAAGGCGTAACGCAATACCGTCGGGGTGGCGATCGGGTCGCGGCCATTTCCTTGCTGGGGTAGCGGGAGGAGGGGATGAAAGAGGAGGGGGAGGGGGAGGGCCACCCATGTCCGATTGTGGCGGACCCGTGGGTCCCTATGGCTGTGGGCAGGAGGGGGGTTTGTTAAGGGGAGAGGCGCTGGGGAACCATTTGGCTGCACTTGTGAGACACTGGTGGTGCGTGCCGCTGGAGGTGGAGGGGAGACTGGGTGCCGGGGAGGTGACGTTGCTTGGGGCGTCCTTGGATTTCCTCCCCCCAGATTAGCTGAAGGGGAGAGGGGGATGAGCGGAGGAGGAGGAGGCGGGGCAGGTACGTGTGTGAGGTGTCAGCTGGGTGGTGTGAGAGTGATTGGCGGTTGGTGGTTGGTGGTTGACACGGGTGTGAGATGATGTGCTGGATCCTATGGCCCCGGGCGGCCTCGGGTCCTCTGGCTGGGGGGCCTGGAGTGAGGGGGTGGTTGGGGGGTTTGAGATCAGGCGTGCTGAGAGTTCGTGTACGTATACGTGTACGTGTATGTGTTTGCATGTTGGGTCCCTAATTCCAGGAAATGTGTGAGATGGGTAGAGCCGTGCAAAGGAGATGAGAGTTTTCGCCCTGGGGCGGAATGCGGATTGGGATTGGCGTGAGAGCGGAAGGGTTTGGAAGACGTTTTTTTAACGCTTGGGAATGTCTTTTAATGGGCATTAATGGGAAGTATCGAGTACGCATTATGGAAAGTAATCCTTACTTTACAGTACATTGTACATGGGTAGGTGGGTAGGTGGGGGTCACGAAGAACTTCAAAATGTCCAGGTCCAGACCCGAGCCCAAATCAAATGTGTACATGTTTAGACTTATATGCACACACAATATATGTGTATATATGTATGTATGTGCGCACTTTAAAGTGCGTGGTTTTGCTTTCCCCATCAAGACGGGGGGTCACACCGCACCAACCCCCGACCTAACCACACCACCACCGCTACCACCATCACACACGTCTTCTTCAAGTCATGAATGCGACGAGCCGTTACCGCATCCCCGCCCCTTCTTCTTCCGCAACACGCCATACCGACACATGCATACATACATAATACATGCAAACAAACATACACCAGAGCGTGAAACCAGCGGGTCGACAGACAACACTTCACGCACGCACAGGCGAATCTCTTGACCCGTCCTGCCGTGTTAGCCCCTTTCGGGAAACAGCACACTACGAAAATAATACAGCAGCAGACAGACAGACAGACGATGACACAGCAGCAGCTGCAGCGGGCTACGAAGCAGCCGGAGGGGACCCACCACGAACACACACGCCACAAGAACAAGTACGAGAGCAGCAGCAGCACCATCACCAGATGACACCACCACCGTGCCCGCCAAGTAGCTTAACATGGAACACATGCAGTCGACGCAACTGCGCTCCTCCGCTTCTCAGCGCAAACCGCCGCTCTCAATCCGCCACACGCCTTGAGATCTAGAGAGCCTGCCTCGCTAGCAGCAAAATCACCCGCACCTAACAAAGCTACCCAGGAATGCGCAGCACTCGCCCCCTCCCTCCCCCCTCTCCGATCCCCTAGCAGTGTGCAATGCACCTGCAGCAGTCAGTCTGGGAACACTGCAGCACACTTTGCAATGTTGCGTCGGCGCGCAGTTCCCCAACTACCATCACATCACATCAACACCGGCATGCACCGCGAGCCCTATACCTCCCGGCAGCTGTGTACCCACAATGGAGGCCCCAGACAGCCGGGGAAGCAGGAAGAGGAGGGGAGGAGGAGGAGACAGAACAACAACAAGAGCCGCAAAGACGGCTCACAACGAGCCGACCCGTGGCTCCGGAGGCGGTGACCGCGACCTCGACAGCCCCCCCCACACACACACCCTGTGTCACTTCCTTGGGGGACCAGCACCAGCACCAGCACCAGCAGGAGGAGGAGGAGGAGGAGGAGGATGATGCTGCCGAGGTGTAGCCCGGGAAAAGGACTGCCGGACGCAGGCTAACCGCGGGCGGCCCCCTCCACCTCTACAACCTCCTCGTTCGATTTGGATATCTTCTCCTCCTCGGCGGCAATCGTCTCGTTACCCCACCTCCCTGTCATTCGAGTCTTAGCCAAACCAGCGTGTGCGATGAGGACGGCAAGCTGCCGGCCCCCAGCTGCCGGCAGTGGCATCTCCCCCTCCTGCCTCTCCCCTCCTCGCTCCCCCTGTGTCCCTGCGCCTCACAAACATACATACACACGCGTGATACCGCGGAGCAAAACACTTCATCACCTCCTCCTCTCCCACTCTCACCAGCTCCACCATCACCAGCAGCGCCCAAACAGCTGACCGCTGCCTTTCAGCGCCGCTAACCTCCAAACCTGTACACGATGTACACGCCAAACAATGCCCCAGTGCTCACCACGGGATGAGCAGCAAACAAACTAACAGACAAATAAACGAACATACACACGCGCACCTGTCATACCAAAACACAGCCACACAGTTCCAATCAAAATCCACAGGACGGCGAGCAATCAATTTTGCCATATCGATGGGTCATGTGCGGTACGAGGCGCTAAGCTCATGATGATCCTCATTAATGTCATATCACACAGTTGCGGAGGCCCGTAGTGGGCTCTTTCCAGCGGACCAGATACGCTCCGGCGGGTGCTCACACGAGACGGGAGAGCTCACGTCCCGCCGGGGCCGGGGCCGGGGCCGGGGGCGACACGAGGGCAGAGGAGGACAAGCCACCGCCGCAGCAGAAAACGAACCACGCAGTTGCAGCAGTGGGGCAGCGGCGCGGCCGCCTCCGCCTAAACATCCCCAACTACACCCCCATCACCACCACCGCCAGCACCACAACAACAACCACAGCTGCCCCCAAGCCGATTCGGAAGGCTGGCGACCTCTAAGAAAACCCAAACAAAGGCGCTGCGTCACTGCCTCCCCTCCCCTCCCCGCACCTCCCCTGGGGTCGCACCTCCCTCCCTACCTGCCTACCTGATGGCGCGCACGTGATCACGCAATCGTGGAAGTGGCAGCACAGCCCCTCAATGGGGCTCCCAATGCACACACGTGCACGACAATGTGTGGTGGTTGTATGTTTGTATGTGTAGTGGGGGAGAGACTGGGAGGATGGGGTGGAGGATGGGGTGGCCTCCCTCCCT
The DNA here is from genome assembly GCF_000143455.1 of Volvox carteri f. nagariensis. Lineage (NCBI taxonomy): Eukaryota > Viridiplantae > Chlorophyta > Chlorophyceae > Chlamydomonadales > Volvocaceae > Volvox > Volvox carteri. Next base: position 676,677 of record NW_003307606.1, read on the forward strand.
ACTCTGCAGGATGCAGAAGGCTTAAAAAATGGTGAGTAAACGGTTCACCAAAAGTGCAAAAAACGAACATCAAAACCGGGAAATCTGAAATGCACATCGGACACACCGATTGGCAGCAACGCAGCAACACGCAGCCCGCAGGCGTCATGCTGCCAAAAACAGAACAATGCTTTGTAGGGGGTGCCAGCTGATACCGCTACAGCTACCGCTACTGCTGCCATGCCATGCCATGGCTAACCTTTTTACCACCGCCCACAACGCCGCGTTACACCGATTGCGGGGTGGCCCCGGTGGCAATTCGGGGGTGCCAGCAGCTCTGCCGGCCTGGCGGCGCCGTGCCGGACCGGGCGGCTCAGTGCTGGGCGGTACGGGGGAGGATGTGGCGACAGTGAATGGCACTGCAGAATGGAACGAATTCGGCGAATGTGAATGTGAATGTGAGTCTTCCTCCTCCCCTCCTGAGAGACGAGTCCGCGCTCCTCCTGACGCAGCACATCACATCACAGAGATCCACCTCGCCGAGGTCCTCTTCCTCCTCCTCTTCCTCCTCCTCCTCTCACCCCCATTCCGCGGATGAGAAGGAATTTGAGACTTCAGGAAATACCCAAGAGGTACTTGGATCAGAATACCATCGGTTGCAAGATCCCGCAAAGGTCCGGAGAGGATCCTCTTCCCCAACCCCAGCGATGATAATGTAATTATAGACGGTAGGGTACGGTACGGTACGGTACGATACGGTACGGCAGGGGGAGCGGAACGGACGTAGGGTGACCGAGCGGCGTGAGTGTGTGAATGGGCACCCATGGCGAGAGTGAGAGTGAGAGTGAGAAGCCAGAGGGGCTTCTCCGCAGCCGCTGCCACCGCTGCAATACCCTCTTCCCGCCCCCTTCCCGCCGGCACTCCACGTCGCCACCGCCGCCCAGGACTCCACGACAACAATAACCACCACAACCACAACCACAAACGAAGCGGCGCAACGACTGCACCAACACGACAGCACCAGCAAAACACAGGAGCACTCCCTCCTCCAACACCCGCATCACCGACAAACACAGAAAAGTGGCAATTGCCATAAACCTTTTGTCACATCACTCTCCGCATCGTCATCTCGACAGCAATAGTGAGCGACCAGCAGCACGAGCTCGACCCGGATTAGTCTGAGGGGCACTTAGGGGAGTCAGTGCCGCGACACAAAACAAACAAACAGACAAAAAGAAATATGCAGCAAACGCAACCAATCATGCAAATCGGGATTAAGAGACACCAGGCGGGACCAGCTGACTATCAAACAGCGCAAAAGAACAAAAGGCATCGCGCCACTGCCGTACATAATCATAATTTTGACAACAGATACCCAGAGGCTACATAGGCAGAGTAGCACCACCACCACCACCGGCAGCAGCAGCAGCAACAGCAGCAGAAGCTAAAAGACACCCACAACGCGGCCAGCAGCGCTAACGCCCCACATAGGTTCCTCAGAGGGGGCCCCCCACTACCGCTGACACCAACAGGACAGTGGGGGGGACAGAAACCTGGAGGGACATGTACCACGGAGTGAAACCAACCTGTTGTGGCAGCACCCAATCTGAGTGCAGCAACACGCCACACGGTCCCAGTGCCCGGGAATTGGCGGGCAGACGGGGCGCCGACTTCCTTGGGGGGTATGTATGTATGTATGTATGTGTGTGTGTCGCTCTTTACTCGGCCGGCGAAATCAAAAGGGGCCGTAAAACGCACTACATGCTCTCATACAGCTCCGCCATCCGCCCGCAGAGCAAACGAACACCGACCACACATATGTGTGTGTTTGTGTGCCTTTATGCAGTGTCTTAGTCCCAACCTAACAACAACCACAAGTCACATGAAATGCCAAACAAGGCCAACTGGTCAGCCGGTTGGCCAGTTAGAGCAAAACAGAGAGGGGGAGGAAGAGAGAGCACAGCGAGCCGAGATGGCGTCAGCGATTTGACATAAACAAACATGGTAATGGCTGGATGTATACACATCTCACCCACCCACACACAAAAAAAACGCGGACGGATTTCAGCTGAAAAGAGTTTCGTCCCGAGAATCATCACCATCTTGGTCATAATAATCATGGTCAAAGAAGTAGGACGGCCGTGGAGCACCGGCAATGGTGCAATGGTGCAAGACGACGGCGGCCCCCCCTCTCTTTGGATTGAGCTCCCTCCCTCCCTCCCTCCCTCCACCCCTCCCTCCACCCCTCTAAAAGGGTATCATATGGCGGACAGCGGCGGCCGCGGAGGCACTAAATTATGCGGTGGACGAATGTGTGGCGGCGGAGTCGCTGCCAGCCACAACGAAACCTGTCACTCCAACAACGCAGGTAGACTAGTAACCGCGGCCGGCAGCACACAGACATGTGCCCAGTCTGTCTGTTTGTCTGTCAGACCCAGTGAGGCTAAGTACCCGCCTCCGTAATACACACCCACACACCCCTTACAGGCACCAGGGAGGAATCTGATCGTCATCATCATCATCATCATCATCATCATCATCATCATCATCATCATCATCATCATCATCACCATCAGACGGTAGTGGTGGTGGTGGTGGTGCTGTCAGCCAGTTTAAGACATCACCGTTGCCGCCCGGCGGGGGGAGGGGGGGCCCGCATCAGGCGGCCCAAACCGCCAACAGCCCCAGCAGCCCCCTCCTAGCACACGTCATCATTCACACCTTGGCAACTGCTACCTGCGGAACCATAGCAGTAGCAGCACACCACCACCACTAGTGAGGCAACACAAACACCGAGACACAGTCATGCAGTGCTGCAGCAAAACTCCCCCCTTTTACCGGTAGGTAAAAAGCCGTACCGCGGTTTGCATTACCTCTTGCGTATATCACATGACCTTATTCGCTACTTGGCGCGGAACTTATTACCATTGTTTTATTTTGGTGGCGGTGGTGGTGGTGGTGGTGGTGGTGCAGTGGCGTCGCTATTCCGTCCCGCGGGAACATGGGTCCCCATCCCCCAATATAGGATGCCGTGGACCTCCATTCTCCGCCATTCACAGACAGACAGACAGACAGACAGACAGACGCACTGCAATCTTGCTCCACCACCACCGGAACCCGTCCACACGCGAAAAACACGGCCGTGGCCACCACGACGACACGCCGGCTTGCTTGCGTGTTCTCTCCGATCGAACCCCACGCCGCCGCTTCACACACAGCGAAGCCACCACCACGTGATTCATCACCGAATTTTGGTGGTGGTGGCCGTCGTGTCGTCATCATCATCATCAATCGCATGGTAATCATCATCACCATTATCATCATCATCATCATCATCATCATCATCATCATCATCATCATCATCATCATCATCATCATCATCATCATCATCATCATCATCATCATCAGGGTTGCCATCATCACATTGCAAATTTATCATGCGCCCAACTGCCCAACATCTCCCCCAACAAGAACACGCGACCCCCCCCCTCAATCGTCTGAGACCCACACTCCGGACCGCGAGGGCCCCCCGGCCGCCAACACCCCGGCCGCCTGGCTACCCGCCGCTCCACCACCACCGGAACAACTCAGGCACCCACATCAGCTGCCGCATCCCAATTTACATCCCCCCGGCCGCCCCCCCCCCAATATCGACTTCTCAACAACAACAACAAAACACCGCACCGGACCTATCTCAAATCACCACGATCACCACAACCAGCAGAGCGGCAGGTCGTCACTACGTCACGTGGCGGCAAATTGCTGCTGTTGCGCATGCGGCAGCGGCGGCTGCGGCGGCTGCGGCGGTCTCTTGCCTGTCGCGCCGCTGCCTTGCCCCAGCGGGAGCGACCACGTTTCACGGCGCGCACGTTCACGCGCACGCTGCTCCGCCGCCGCAGCGGCGAGGCACTCATCAAGGTACAGCGCCGTCGAGACGATGGCGGTGGTAATGCCCCCGCCGCCGCCGCCGCCACCGCCCCCGCTAACGCCCCCGCTAACGCCTGCGTCGACATAGCCCCCCTCCTCCACATCATCCGTCGCCAACGTGCCGCCGCCGCTGCCGCCGCCGCCGCCGCCCCCGCTGGCGCCGCCACTCAGGCCGCTGAGAGCGGCTATGGTGGCGCCGGTGCCATTGCCTGTGGCCCTTTGCAGCGCGACGAGCTGGCGGCGGAGGCATTTCTTCGGAGCGCTCTCCGTACCGCACTTGCCTACGTCAGCGCCAACGTGGTCCGGAGGGGTCCGGAGGGGTATTGGTTGCGCCATCAGGTGGTCGTCAGACGGGGCCGCCGTGTGCCGGGGGTCACCCAGGTGAGGTGGGGTGAGGTGTGTGTTTTGGTACAATAAACGTTACGACGCAACCAGCAACGGGGGTTACAGGACGCAGACCTCAACAACTGAAAGGAGGCAAGTATACGTAGCTCCCGGCTTTACACACAGCCTGCTGAGGGACTTATGGGATGTAGGTTGAAAGATGTGCGAAGTACGAGATGGCAAATATGGGGGTTACAGGCAGCGGTGGATGCGTGGGAGGTCGGGCAGCAGCCGCAGGGCAGCGCGAAACCCATGTTGGTGAGGAAAGAGCGCCGATATGTGGGGATGTGTGTGTGTGGGGGGGGGCCATGGGGCTGGGGGGAGGGGAGGGCAAACTAGAGGTGCGGGTATTGAGCCGCCACACGCGGTGGAGCTTTCCGTTGGAGAGCGTTGACGAGTCTCACCTCGGCGCTACCGGCAGCACCTACACCCACCCACCTACCCTTGCGTTGGATGACACAGACAGCGCAACGCCCGGAGTGGCCCGCGCGACCTGTGGTTCCGCCCAGCAGCTCCGCCTCCACCTCCCGCGACCTGCACAGCAACCCCAAATTGGGTCGGCACGAGACGGACACGCGGGTGGGGGATGGGGTTGGGTGAGGGGTTGGGGGCCGAGACGACCAACCGGCCCTAGAAGCCCGTATCGATCGATAACCACCCAGCATCTACAAACAGCCGCAGTAGCAGTAGCAGTAGCAGTAGCAGTAGCAGTAGCAGCAGCAGTACCTTATTTACCACCCTAGTACCCCCACCCCACCCCACCCCCATACAACCGAGCTTCATATTAAGAGGGACTCATTACGGGACAAAAACATGTCGAGGAAGCACGCATATGGCACATCCCTCCCTCCCTCCCTCCCTCCCGACCCCCTCCCGACCCCCTTTACCCCCTAAAAATGCTCAAAACCCTAGATTACTCGCGTGCCAACCTCATTCGTTCGCCACCATCACTTCCTCCCGGCTCGATTCTCCTAAAAAGCGCATCTAAACACACCGACAGACTTCTACCTACATACATTAGATAACGCGCAGCACCACCCACCCGTTCTGCGCAATCTTAGACAGCGTCAGGTCCGCGGCGGGATCCCCGCTACTGGGCACGTAGGGGTTGTGCAGCAGCGGCCGACTGGGGAGCAAGCCCTCAATATTCCGGGCCGCTCGAGGTAGCATGTGCGCCAGCATGCCGCCACCGGCGCCGCCGCCAGCAACAGCAGCAGCAACAGCAGCAGCAGCAGCAGCGGGGAACGGCGGCGGCATTTGGAACTGCGGTGACGGCGACTCGTCGCCGACGGCGGCGCCGCCGCCGCCACGCACAAACGCCGTACCCGTGGAGCCGCTTGCGGTGCTGCCGCTCACTCGGGCTGGTACTGCCGGCATCTGGCTACTGCTCAGATGCGGATGATGATGAGGATGATGGTGCCGCGGCCGGCCGCCGCCGCCGCCGCCGCCGCCGCGAGTCGGCTGTGTCTGAGCCGCTGTCGAGCCGGGGGGGCTCCCCACAGAGAGCTCCCCACCACCGCCCTGCCTGGGCCCGCCGCCGCCACTGATATTGGCACTGCTGTGGTTGTGATGGTGGTGATTGTGGTGTGCGGCCAGCAGCATCGCCGCGACGCCCTCCGGCAGTGAGCCCCCCAAGTGGGGGTGCTGCTGCAGCAGCTTCAGTGCGGAGGCGTGGGAAAGGTGCAGACCGCTACAAGGGTCCAGACCCAGACCCAGACCCAGACCCAACGTGTCTCCCGGATGGGCTTCAGCGCCGCCGCCGCTGGCACGCAACATGGGTTGAATAGCGCCCATCGCCATGGGCAGCGGAGGCAGCGGTGCTGCGGGCGGACGTAGTTGTTGCTGCTGTTGCGACGACTGGGGCAGGGAGGGGTGAGATGGATCCGTTGCCGATGTGTCTTCGCTGCGCCCCATGGCGATCTGCTGCAGGTCGCCCGCAGCTGCTGGTGCCGTTGCTGCGTCCTCGGCTTCGCCTTCGCCTCCGGCTTCCGGCGGCCCCCGGCGGCGTTTGAGCGCCAGGTGCGCGCCAGAGCCCGCCCCCTGGCCTTGGTCATGTGCTGCCAGCCTGTTGTTCAACGTCGCCAAGCCATCCGAAGCCACCGAGCTCATCTCCAGCTGGGCGCTGCTCACGCCCGACGGCGCCGCGGCCAAACTGCCGTACATGTTGGCCAGCATCGCTATCCCACCGGCAGCTGCCGTAGCAGCGGTTACAGCCGCCGCAGCTGTGGCTGCAGCTGCGGCCTGTCGCCGCTCAAAGATGTGCGGCGCGCCCTGAGGCCAAGGCACCAGGCCATTAGCCAAGGCCGCGGCGGCAGCGGCGGCGGCGGCCTTGGCGGTACTGCCGGCCTCGCTGTCCGCTGGTGCTTCGCCGCTGCCGCCACCTCCACGCCTCTGCGCTTCCATTGACGGGCGCGAGCGCTTCGTCGGCCCCTGCTCCTGCTGCTCCTCCCGCTGGTCGCCAGCCTCCGCCTCCGCGGCCTGCTGCTCGCCATCAGGGCCTCCCCCAACAACACCGCCATTGCCTTGATCATTATCCGCCTGTGGATCAACGGCCGTTGCCACCGCGGCGATGTCAGCCCCTGGCGGCGGCGGCGGCGGGGGGTGCGAGGCCGCTTGGGGCTGGCGCTGCGACTGGTTTGCGGCGCCGCTACTCGCCTGCAGCGACACATCCGCTCGCGTTCGGAGCATCATCAAGGCGGGGAGGCTGCTCGCATCTGCGGCGACGCGCGATGTGCGCTGCGCCGGCGGCGGCAGCGGTGGCGGCGGCTCGCCGGCGGCGGAGTTCCCTGGTGGTTGAGGCGGCGGCGGCGGCGCCGCCGCCGATAGTGGCGGCAATACAATCCTGCGCCCCGCTGCGATCTGCAGAGATCGCGGCAGGGGCACCTGTTGCTGCTGTTGGCCTTGAGACTGCGTCAGGGGCAGGTGGGCTGCTCCTCCCGTCGCTGTGGCGGCGGTGACGGCGGCGGTGGTGGTGGCTGTCGTGGTGGCAGTCGATTGGGAGGCGTCCTGAGATGGCGCGGGCCGTAGCCTCGATTGCGGCATGCGGCCCTGCGGTCCGGTAGATGAGGTGGTGTGGGCCGCTGTAGGGGCACCGCCGCGGTGGAGCGGACAGGCCATAGAGTACGGCTCCGCCTGCGGCAGCGCGGGAGAGTGGTTGTGGTGGTGGTAGGGGTGTGGGGAGAGGAAGGGGGGAGTGCCGTGGGGGGAAGCGAGGGGAGCAAAGGGCCGAGTATCGGGATCTCACGTCCGCCGGGTGGTGGTGGAGAGGGCGGGCGGGCGGGCGGGTGGGGAAAAAAGGGCATGATGGGGCGAATGAGCGGGTAACCGTGAAAGGGGGGGAAGGGGCTCTAGCTCCAGACGGGCGGAGGAAGGACAGCCTTTGTGGATTATGAAGCCGTAAAAGCTCGGGAGACTGCACGAACCGCCTCCACCTCCACCTCCAGCTTTAACTTCAATGAAAACAACGAAACAACAGACACATCCACAGGCGCAGCTAACAGCTGTGCAATGGAAATGACTTATGGGATGCGAGCTGCTCGCCGCGACCGAGGACGTTGCCGGTATGTATTCAGTGGCTATAACAGAACAGCTCGCGTTACATATGATCAGGTGACATGTGCGAGCCACAACACAACGTTGTCCAGCAGCTCAGCAAAAACCCCCAACTGGCCACCCTACATGCCTCTACATACAGACTGACGAGGTCAGCCCGAACACCGACCCTAAGTCCACCCCACCCCGCCACTCACCACCAACGTGGCTCCGGCCTCCATGGCACATGGCAGGTGGTACGTGCGGCCGCACCTGGCGCTGCAACACGACAAAGTGGCTCCGGAGCGGCCGCAATGCGCGCAGCGCTGCCCACGACTGCGCTTGATCACCGCAGGGACGCCGTACTGCATCAGCGGTGGGTTCCGGAGCGGCGTGGGGGCGGTATGGCGGCGGCACCGGTAATGATAATGATGATGGATGATATTATTAGGGGACATTGAGGACATGCGGCTAAGTGCCCAAGCTACTGCCGGCACAAAAACGGCTTCTGCTCGCCGTTCTGGCTTTCTCCCCCAACGGCGCACAACACAAACCCCAAGCATGCACTCTCCCCCCCCCCCGGGGGCCCCTCACGTGCCCAGCTCAGCTCACCATGGCGCCTCCAATCACAAACACCTCCGCAGACCACAGCGCGCACTGCGAGTGAACCAGCACCGTCAGATGCCCCGAGTGGCCCGCGGCGGGACCAGCCCGCACCTCCACCAGCGGCCCCAGACCGCACCCCGCCTGACGCGATGTGCGGGACGCTTCAGGAGACGGCCTCACCACCGCGGCCTGCTGCTGCTGCTGCTGCTGCTGCTGCTGCGTGGCGCATGATGCGGCGAGCCCCGGAGGTAGGACGACGATATCCGCCGAGTCGCCCTCGCTCTTAACTTCCACCTTGGGCGCAGCTGCCGCGGCTGCCGGCGGCTGCGGCGCACCACCCGCTGCCGGCGCCGCCGGCATCTCCGACGGCGCCGGAGCTTCCGCCTGGACGACCCCTGATGAGGACACACATAACTGCAACTTATTGCAATTCGTTGCGACGACGTCCGCGGCCTCCGTCGGGTCGCCTGCCATGCTGCCACCAGAGCTCGTGCCAGCGGTACCTGTGGCCTCTTCCGGCTGAGCAGTCGACATCCCGCTGGCGGTGGCCTTGGCGGTGCCACCGCCTCCGCCACACACAGTCCCGGGATCCGAGGCATACGCTGCCGCCGCTGCCTCCGACGGCGGCGGCGGCGGTGCTGATACACCCGTGCGCACCAACCCGGCTTCTCGTTGTGTTGCCACCTCGGGGCCGCCCTGGTCCACCTGCACCACCTGCACCACACACACAGAGATGCACCCCCCCGTGGCTCAGCACTAGGTTGCGGCTAATAACCTGCATGTGGGCCACCCGCCCCGCCCGCAAACGGAAGTCCAGACTATACACGAGGAGAGTCAGACGGCAACACATCAGCCACAAGTAGAGCTTTTGCCTTCGTCGTCATTCGCAGCTGCTCACCGTCTCTGGGCCACAGACGCCAGCGGCCGCCGTAGCCGTAGTCGTAGCCGTAGCCGTAGTCGTCGCCGCCGCCACGGTAGCGGGACCCCCCACCGTAAGGATGCCCGGAACCGCCTTCGCTTGCACTGGTGACGGCAGCGCGTAACCCGGCGTGGGCGGCGGCGGCGCCAGAAGAGGCGAGGCCCAGCGGTGGCACAGCGCGCAGCGGGGGCAGTCGGGCGGCATGCCATCATCCTGGGGCGCGTCCTCCACCTCCAAGGGGGCAGTCCCGGCCCCGGCCGCAGCCCCGGTCGCATGGGCGGCACCGGCCGGGGGGTCCGTGAACTCGCCCCCGGTCCCGGCAACCGCCTGCGGCGACGTGGAATGGAACACACCGAGGGATTTACTTAGCTCCCGGATTCGGCCGACTAGCAAGTCATGTGACCATACCGCTACGTTGAGGCGCTCCCAAGTCCTCCGTGACCCCCACACCACACCACCATTATGTGCGGTGACACGAGGGACATGGGGGTGAGGAGCGCCATGGTGGCGTGGATGGTGAGACGCAGGGCGTGCAGGGCGCCGCACGCGATATGCCTCGGCCAGTACACAGATGTACAAGTAGCTGTCGTTAAGCGCACTGTACATTGGCGGGCGGGCGACGCATGCAACCGCATACACAGACACGCTACACAGGCGGTACGCGCAGGAAAACACCCTACACTACGAACGCAAGTCAACCGCATCGCTTACCTCGTAGTCCTCCTGCCCAGAGCCGGACGCCAGCCCAGCAGCAGCCAAGAGGCACAGGCGGCTCGAGGGCCCCGGCGGCGGCAAACTCGTACGGCCAGTCGAGGTGGTGAGCGCGCGGCCATGAACACCACTACCCGCGCCGCCGCCACCAGCACTCCCTGGCCTGCGGCCTGACAGTGCGGCGGCCGCGGCAATACTTCCGCCGCCGCCAGCCCCAGTACCCGGGGAACCGGCATGCGCCGCCAGAGGCGCCCGGAGCCTCGCAGTGGTAGCGGCAGCGGCAGCGGCGGTGGCTAGCGGCGGCGGGGGCGGCGGCGGCGCGGGTACGGACTGCTGCGGCGCCAAGAGGCCCGTATAGGTTCGTCCGTTTATGCTGACGCTGATGAGCACCTGCGAAGAAGGGGAGGACGCCGGGGGCGAGCAAAGGAGGAGGATACACGGTACGGACCTCAGGTACAGGGGACATCTCGTTAATATATGAAATAGTGAAAAGGGGCAAACGCCGGAGCTATGGTCGCTATGCCGCACAGCATCCCCCACCCCCTAACTGCACGCAAAGCGCTCCTCCTACCCTCCACACACACCCCTCCGCAACAAGCATATCCCCCCCGGGGCGCACCTGGTCAGATATGGGGTCCGCGGACGACCCCAGGAAGCGCCACCCGCGAACCTGCGGCACCGCCGCGGCAATGTCGTACAGCGCCGCCAGCTCATCGGCGGCGGGGCTCCAGCCTTCGCCTCCGCCGCCTCCAGGCCCCGCCACGCTGGCGGCGCCACTCGGCCTCGTGCGGGACCTCTTGAGCAGCGGCCCTATCTCCGAGCCGGTCAGGTACTCCGGGGGTAGGCGCTTAACGGCGGCGGCGTGCCGAGTGGAACGGTCCTGTGGCAAGAGAGGAAGCCAGGAAGAAGCCAGGAACAGGGACCCGCTCGTTCCGCAACACGATAGGACAGACGGAGCGCAAGTCCACCATCCGAAGCCCAACAGTGCCCCTCAAGGATGGTCCTGAAGGCCAACGCCTAAGCCTAACACCCCCCCCCACACACACATGCCCTAAGCGACCAGGCGCTGCTTCCCTATACATAATCTGCGCTATTCGACGCCCCCCATAGGGCCCAACTGCTCCTCCGCGCAGTGTGTGGGTGCACTGGATTATATGCCCGGGAAAGGGTGCATGCCCGCGGGCACAGACACACATACCTACATACACAAGAGACACACATACAACCCTGAGCTCATTGCGACAAGCGGCACTATATATTTATTCGGTACTGTGATTGCCACAATGGGGTTGATTTGATGTTGGGTCAATCAGGTGATGTCGTCACGAACAACACCGACACAAGCCCCATCTCATCCTGCCGGGGGGGTCTGCGAAATGTCTGCAGTGTGCACAGTATCGTGCCGCGTCGTGCAGCCTTGCCGTATGTTTTTACGTCCTGGCTGGTTGAGGTCCCCCAGGTGCCCACCTGCGCAACACCCCCGGGGTCCGCAGCGCCCTCACGATGTTGCTGCTGCTGCTGCTGCTGGTGGTGGTGGTGGTGGTGGAGGTGGAGATGCTGTAGCTGAGCCTTGGCCGTCCCCAGCCCGTGTCGCATAGAGCGCCGCGTACAGCCGGGGGCTTCATCTGCGCGCATTGAGGGGAGCGCAACAACGCCACCGCCGCGTTGGTTGTGGTTCGTTGGTCGGGAATGCCGTGACGTGGAGGAGTAATCTCCCGCGCATAACCCACACATGCCGCAACATGCGTTCCTTCAGGGGCGGTGCAGCCGATGTGGGTCCCAGGGCCCCCGGTGGCGCCTGCACCCCCCCCCCCCAACGCATGCTGCAGCCGCAACACCTTCCCCCCTCCCTCCCCCCCCGCCTGTACCAACTTCCAACGTAACCTGGTGTGTGGTAGCTTCCGTGTGTTCCGTCCGTGTACCGTCCTCCCGCCACCGCCGATCTCCTCCCCCCGGCCTTTCCTCCCCCTCCCCCACAACCCCCCGGGGCGCACCTGCCGCCCTTCGCTCGCCGTCCATGCCAGCTGTCCCAGGCCGGCACGAGTCACCGCCGTCACCGGTGCCGCTGCCGTCGCCCTCTCCGCTGCCGCCGGAGCCGCCGCCGCGACGCTTGCTGTCGTCCGACGGCGGACTGCCCTCGCTGCTGCTGTGCCCCTTACCTGCGCCGTTGCCACCGTTGCCCCCCTCGTCCTCCTCACCGCCGTCATCCAGGCTGCTAGCCCCGCGACCGGCTCCGGAGCCCGAGCCCCGCCGCACGGCTCCGGAACCAACACCTGGGCTACTGTCCGCCATGCCCGCTAGAACGACGCCACGCCCCTGCAGGAACTGCTGCTGTTGTTGTTGTATGCCAGCAAGTGTAGCAGTGCCGCGTTGCTGCGGTCCCGCCAGTCGGCCACGGGGACCATGACGTCCCGATGACGCGCGACTGCCGGCACCGGTGCCAGCAGGCCGCCCTTGCACCCGGCGGCGGTCTGACGCCCGAAGTCCTCCTGCGCCCGACCGAGCGCCGCGGTGGGCCGCGGGGCGCCTGCCGCCACGGCTCCCCGCGGCTTCCGACGGGCCGCTGTACAGCCCGTCCTCAGGATCGCCGCCGTCATCGAGCGCGCCGTACATGTCCTCGCCAGCGACCAGCCCGTCCTCGTCCGCGCCGGCGCCGCTGCCGCCGGCGAGCTGCGCACCTACCTCGTCGTACTCTTCGTCCTCGCCTGTGACGTACTCCGAGGCGGGGTAGCGGCTCGGGGGTAATGTGCAGCGACCCAGTTGGGGGTGTACGACATGGTGCTCAAACCCGCCGCCGCCGCCGCCGCGGGTACCATGGGCGTGGCTGTTGTCATTGGTCCCTGATGACAGGCCCCCCGGGTGGCCGATGCCGTCGGCGCCAAAACCATAGATGACGGCCATACTCCCGGAGCCGCCTGGGCCAGGTGATCCGAGTGGCCCGCTGCATTTGGGGCGCGGCAGGATATTATGCTGTTCCAGCCATTTGCCAATGGTGATGGTGCCGTCACCCTGCAGAAGGCGAATGCTGTTGCGCCATTTTTTCGCGGTTAGCAGACCGCTATGGCGCTCAAACTCTGTTGGCGTAATAGCGGGCGCCTGATGGTGCTGCGACTGCGCCTGCGTGGCTGCGCCATCGACCAAGCCATTTCCACGGGCATCCCTGGATGCGCCTTCAGGCGCGCACCGTGCACAGTGGCAGTGGACGGTCTGAGATGGAAGCAGAAATGTTCCGAGAGTGCCGTTGCAGGTCACTCGCACCTCGCGCTCGGAACGAAGGCCAGATGTACCGACGACTTCCATTTCAGCCGGTGGAGACGGCGATATTCGTCCAACTGAAGGATGTGGCCGAACCACCAGTTGCGACTCGCTTGATGGTCCGAGCTGAGATCCAGCACCGCGGTCAAGTGTCGCTCTAAGCGCGGCGCCGGACACTGGCACGGACGGGGCGCCCAACGGCGCAGCAGCTGCTGCCTCAGCAAGACAGGCAAGGAGGTCATAATCCCCGCCTCCACACATCGGACCTTGTCGTAGCCGCGTTCGGCCCGCCGCAGCCATATGCTGAAGCTCCATTATGCTGACACAGCGCGGTCAAGACGCGCGAATTGCTTACGGCAGCCCGATACCGCGCTTCCGATTCAGATTGGTGCCGAATGGACTTTAAAGGAATTAGGAGCCCTTGCGTAGTTGTGCAGGCTCGTGTCGTTTGCGCAGGCGACTCGGTTTAAAGCCTGCGCATAAAATTTAAACGCATCCATCAAATCAGAAACGAATGAGACCTTTTTCTGTATAGCTAACAGCGCTGGAGTCTTGTGTCCCGGCGTGCACGAAGCGCTAACTCACCCCCACCGCTTCCGCTGCGCTCGACAACGGGTAGGTTGTCACAGGCTTAGTCCAACCAAGCCCGCGCTGGCGCACATTTCGCATCAAGAAAATGTGTGTAGCTAAGCGCAAGATCCGTGGCCGCGCCGTGCAGGTGCGCGCAGGCCCTCCGTTTTCGGCATACATTCTCACAACTTACTGCAAGCTCCACAAACCCGCCGCAAAGCCCGAGTCGCTCTGTCCATATACACACCTCAAAGTCTATGTAGCACCGCTATGCGTGCACCGCGGCCGTCCGGACGAGTTGTGTCGCCGTTGCAGCGGTCCCGGGAACGCGCTGAGGCACGCGCAAAGAGTCAGTCCGTCAGCACAATTCGGCAGCCTGGCAACTTAACAGCAAACTAAAAACACGTTGTGCGCGGCAAAGGCTTTCAGGCGGCGCACAGAACATCGGCATGCGCTCCTTGCTAGTGCATAACGACAGCGCGCACGCGCTTGTTCTCTGGTCCCTTACCGGCAGCGCGCCCTCTGTACTGTGCGTGTCCGCGCCAACAAATGGTAAGCCAAAAACTGGAAGCCGAAACTAGCGAGTTGTTGCGTGAAAGGGACATGCAATCCAGCACAAGCGCAATTGTTTCTTGGTCTTGGTATCCAAACGTATCCTTCGCCAATAATTGAGAAGGGTCAACACGGGCCAAATATTTGGCTACTGTACGGCCTGATTCGCTCGTCAAGCCCTTTTTCCTCTTTCGGTTCAGCAAAGCCTGGCCGAATGAAAATTACTTGCAGGCAAGCTTCCTCTGCTATGGCAGTATCCCATGACCCTAGCGTACGAGTGATACTGGCTCAGATACTGGTTGCCGTCTACCCTGGCATGACGATCAAACCATCTGTGATAGACTGAAGCCAAGTCATTCGTTGATTCTTTAACTGTATTACATGTGGCGCATCCCCGAAAGGAGCAACCGCACCAATTGTAACCAGCGCCCCAGTCGGCACGTAAATTTCAATTTTTCTTTTCGGTCCATTAATGTATTTCGTAGTCCTTAACTACTGTGTCCTAGCTTGAAGCTATCATGGCACAGAGGCATGGACATATGAGAGCTTTTATGTACGTCGCGGCACCTTTCGCCGCCCTTCCGCACGCAGGCATTCCCATCTATAGAGCGTAGTCGAGGACTTTATCATTACGCTACACCTAGTTAAAGAATTTGGTTGACTCGGTCATGTTGGATTTCGGTATCCGCAGCCCACGTGTGGAGTATAATGGAAGCCAGGGCTGCTTTTTTGCCGAAACTCTTACCCATATACAAGGTTTTGCAGCGCCTGATCGAGGGGCGCCGTTTGCGTACCGCTGCGCGCGTTCCCGACAAGCAGGTAGTTGTTACATCAGGGCCCCTGGGACACAACCGACAAGCATCAGTATTAGTAACCGACTCTCGGCATTGCGTTCAGTTGTTGGGAGCTGGATTAGCCTTGAGTTTCAGCCTGGGAAGTACGGCAGATCCTAAGGTTTGGCGCGCGGCGGAAATGGTGCGCAAGTTCTCGTGCGCGCATGCACGCTTTTGATGCAAGCGCTTTGGGATTACGACCGAGAGTGATGGCGCTGCAGTTACAGCTAGTTGCAATTTACTGCAGTTTACGGCACAACAAATTCACATATCAGCTGCGCCATCGTCTTCTACTCCTTCTAACCCCTTCCGCTGTCTCTACGGCCCCACCCACCCACCCTTTCCCTAAAACCACTGCAAAGATGACCGCCAGCAACCCAAATCCCAGTGGAACCAATGACTGGAGCAAGAACCGTTCGGATCATAGGTGACACCTCCGCTTAAGCGACGTTTAAGAACTATCGAACCTTCAGACCGCGGCTGAAGTTCCACTCCAATACTGCAGGTTGGCAACCATACAGCCTAGGGCAACCCCAGGCGATGCGCCAGACTTCAATCGGTCGGGACCATATCAGTTCCTAGCTCGTCAACAGCAAGCAACTAACTAACGAAACAAATCAATAGGAGACCTCCAGGAGACGTGTTGCACATGGGGGGGGTAATGATGGCATAGTGTACCGACAGACACGATAGAATAAAAGCAGTTCAGCAGGTGGGAGCCAGTCGCTAGCAGACAACAACAACAGCAGCAGCAGCAGACGGAGTTGAGGTGGAATGGCGGAATGGAGGGATGAGGCACAGAGGATTGCAATTTGCGACATGTAGCTTTACTTCGCTGCTCGTCTGGCCGCGTTTTCTATGCGCCATCGAACGGGGCTCTGCTGCTGCTGCTGCTACTACCACATCCATGGCATACATCCCTCCTTCCATACATACATCCGAGAGTCCGGGTTCAAATCCGCCTGCCGACTCCTCGGGTGTTTGAGGAGTGTTGAAATGGGAGGTGGTCCCCCATCTTATGGAAGGTGTAGGACGTGATAACATCTACTTGCGAGCTGACCAGGAACTAAAGTTGAGGCGCCGTTGATCCGCTAGATTTGGTTGGATGCTGATGGTGAGTTGATGAACCCAACGAATACATTCTGAAGTCGGATGGGGTGAACAGATTAGGTTGCCCCTCTAGCACAGGGGAGAGCAGGGAACTGCCTCGGGAAAGGGGGCCGCTGGTGAAGCTTAACCAACCTGTAACAACATACATCCCTCTCTCCCTCCATCCCTCACACCCTCGCACCCTCCATCCCTCCCACCCTCCATCCCTCCCACCCTCCATCCCTCCCACCCTCCATCCCTCCCACCCTCCCTCCCTCCCTCCCTCCCTCCCACCCTCCATCCCTCCCACCGTCCATCCCTTCCACCGTCCCTCCCTCCCCCCCTCCCTCCCTCCCTCCCTCCCTCCCTCCCCCCCTCCCTCCCTCCCTCCATCCTTCCAAACACCCAGTCAGTTTTCACCACCGGGCCGATACCCGCCAGCGTGTCGTGTCCATGGAGGTTGCTATTTGGGCTTTGGTGCTGTCGCAGGCCACTGTCACCTAAATTATTACATTCATCCGCAGCTGCACACGGACGGATTCCAGCCACGAAGGCCAGTGAGGTACTTTCTCCGGCGACATATGGTGACTGCCGGTTTGCGGTTTGCGATTACACGAGGGTCGCAAACATGTAAGCTGCTGCAAGGATCTAGGCACCAGAAGCCCTGAGCCACGGCAATGTACTCAGACGGCTGCGGGCAGTTTCATAGGCATATCAACCCGAACCTAACCCTAACCACGAATTCGCCCCCAGCCGTGCGCGCGGCTCCCAAATACATGCGCAAAGACGACAAACAGCATTCACCACCAGCATTAGCCACATAGCCACACGCCTCCCGGCCACCTATCGCCTGTACTGCAGGCAGCAATGCACTCCAGGTATGGGGAGGAGAACGGGAGAAGAGAGAGGTATGGAGGGGAGGGGGCCCATTTGCAGCATTCGGAGTTTTGCCGTAGGCCGTACATGTCATAGTGTTTATCTGCTGCTGCTGCTGCTGCTGTTATTGCTGCTGCTCACGTATGCACGGGGTTCCGCTGCGCGTTCATACCGCCCGGGGGGTGGGGAAAGAAGAGGGGGAAGGAAAAGGGAATTGCGGACAAGGGTCCATCGCCCGGAGGCCACCTCTCCCCCTTCCGCCTATCCATCATACCCTCATCAGACCCCTCATCAGCATCGTCACCTCCTCACCCCAGCCCGAATCGCTGCCCATAGCTCCGGGCTGTCCAGCCGCATCACTCGACACCTCGGAACGGGGTGCTCCTGTGCCAGCACCCAGCGCAGACCCATGGTTCCGTGAGTGTGGTGCGCCGTGGAGACGTACGTCACCCCCTTCACCAACCAGCTCGGAGGCAGCAGCATTTCCCCCTCGCCCTCACCTCCACACACACCCCCGCTGCCACTTGCCGTCGCCTCACGATCACCTCCCCCTTGCTGCCCCGGCCCAGCCAGTTTCCCCCTGTGAATGTTCCCGCTCCCCTCCTCCTCCCTCTCCTCCCTCTCCTCCCTCTCCTCCCTCTCCTCCTGCTCCTCCAGCTGCTGCGCCCATCGCGCCTCAGGATGGGCAGCAGAATCACCATTGAGGGCGGCCCGTGGGTCAGTGTGCGCCACCAACAGGCAGATGGAACCGTCCGGCATGTACGACGCGGTTGCCTTGTTGGTTGTGGTCTCGGGGTGCGCAACGTAATCCAACGACTCCATCCACCAGTTATCCAACTGAAAATTCCAGTAGGGGCACTCGGGGGGGGTAACCTGCGGGGAACAACACAACAAAAATCGGTGAGCTTAGCAACATCGACGTCATAACAAGGTTAAGCTCATGGCGAGAGCTTATTACGCGAGCTATGCAAATGTGAGGTGGCGGTGTAGGTGAGTACGGATGTGCACATGTGTGGCGGGGCCCCGGGGGCGGGTGAAGGGGCGGGGGGTTGCAGCGACGTACGAGAAGGGGTGTTGAGGGGGGATCTTAAGCCCCGTGTCAAGGGGAGAATGCAGGTGCGTGTGTGTATGTGTATTAGGGGCCGAGCCTGTGGGCCCTGCCAGGTTCCAGGCCCCAAGCCCTTCCCCCCCCCCTCGTGGATGGTTTTAGGGTTTTAAGGGGCCACAGGTTTCCTTAGAAACCCCGCACCCCCCACCCCGGGTAGGGGAATTTAGTAACGCACATATATGCATGGATATATGCATGGATTGCAGTACCAGAGCTCATCATTACCCTGCCGCCAACCCCCAACCCTCCATGCCGCCTCATCCACCCCGGCCCTCCTTCTTCCCCCTCCTCTCGCTCCTCTTCCTGCTTAACCCATCACCCGCCGTTACTGGCGGTTTCTTCCCACCTGTACGACAAGCACCTCCCAGGGCTCCAGGCGCCAGTAGCCGTGGAAGAAGTGTATGGCAGGGTCGGCCCAGGCGGACATGTACACGTCAGCGTCCAGAGTGATCAGCGTGTTGGGCCGCAAGGCGAAGCTCCGAGACCATGACTGGAACTGCCGTACACTGCCCGCGATGAACACCGCCGCGCCAGACAAACCGGCCACGACCTACTATTGGTTGCGGGACGCGAATAACAAAACAAGAGACACGCAAGAACATCATCACGGCGGTGGTGGCGGTGCAAGAGCCCGGCAGCAGGGATGCCAACAGCCCACGGGCTCTCATGGCTCCAATTTTTAATAGTGATGGTTCTGAGTGAGTGAGTGAGTGAGTGAGCGAGCGAGCGAGTGAGTGAGTGAGTGAGCGAGCGAGCGTGAGTGAGTGAGCGAGCGAGTGAGTGAGCGAGTGAGCGAGTGAGCGAGGGGTGGGGGGTCGCACGCACCTGGCCCGCGGAGAGCGGCGGCTTCGTCTCCCGACCCGCAGAATCTACGAGAGGAATGCCGACAGCGCCAGAAACCCCCGCCGCCGCCGCCGACGCCTTCCCGTCTCCGCTGCGCCCTGCCGCCAGAGGCAGTCGCTCTACATGCACCTACACGTCGTACGGTACGGCGGGACGGGAATTGCGGACTTTCTTGGCCGTAGGTGGCCCTAGCGCCCACCTCGTGCGTGAAGGGCCTCCCCTGATAAAGCCAAGAAGAGGGTTCCCCGCCCCACATCCCCCTTCTCACTTTCCCCAATACCAACCACGACCTAGGGCGCCCTAGATGCCGCTCTCTCATCCCCCCGCCCCCTCCACTCCGCAGCCAACCCAAGGGATCTACAGCCCAATGCCCCATGTGCAGTGCAGTGGACATCGCTGAATGCTGTCATGCATTGCACCCACCACCTCTCCGATCCATCTTTCAGCTTCCAGCAGCACAATTCTGCCGCGCCGCCGCAACCCCCCGCCCTCCCTCCTGGTCAGTGGTGGTGGTAGGGGTGGTGGTGGCGGGCGATTGATAGATTGACTGAGGCGCTTAACACCACTCGCTGGCCGAAACCTCTATCTGTCTGTCTGTCTATTTGCTACAGTCTCCTCATTCTCGTCCAATCTACCGTACTACAGTGCCGGAGTTCGCCCCTCTTTCCCCCCCCCCGCCCAGCCGCCCACCTCAGCCGGAACCTCCTTGCCCCGCTCCAGAAAGGTTTGTCGTACCACGAGCCGACTGGCGTCTGGGGGCAGGCGGATCCAGTTCTCCCCTCTGGCCCGGGGCGTCAGGAAAATCTGGGGTGCGGGGAAGGGGTGCGGGGAAGGGGTGCGGGGAAGGGGCTCATTTTTAAGTTCAGAGGTCAAACAGATCCAACTAACCAACTTGCAACCGAGTACGACACCTCTGAAGGTGCTTCCATCTATACTTCGGGGAGGACGACGGCCACCGCTACCACCACCACCACCACCACCACCACCATCCGTACGAGCGCACTTCGAAGCTCCCGTCCCGTTGGGTGACCAGTTTTGAGCTGTCCAGGTGGCTGGGCTGGCTGTAGCCCTGACCGGGACGGCTGCCGCAGTAGCACCCAAAACTGAGGTACGTCACCGTACCACGGGTGCCGTACAGACGGTACTCAAATGCGCCGGAGACTGCAAAGACACGGGTTGGGCCGAGGGCTTGAGGGGTGGGGAAAGGCGGATCCTAGGTACGGCAATATGTACGGCAGTGCCGCCAATACCTCGACCACCCCTGGCTTTAGGACACCGCCCCTTCCGACTCTACAAACCCATAACCCCGCCCCGCTGGCGGTTGCATGCGGGGGGGGGAGGAGAACTCAAACCTCACTCATCCGGGCGATTAGGGGGGAAATACACAAACAAACATAAACACATACGCTGTGACACGGCTAAATGGCAGGGAAACCCCTCCGTGTGTGTATGTGCGTATCGTTTTCTACCTGTGCCGTACATGTACAAGTTGTCCGGGTTGTCCGCGCCCAGTTTGACGTTGTACGGCAGGGGTCGCAGTACGGGCCAGGCTGGGTCCCAACAATCCAAAAAGGCTTCCAAACCTGATGGATGCGTGCGTTATACCAGTACGGTAACAAGGGAGGGGGGCCGCGCTGCTGATTGCTGCGGATGTGCGGTTGAGTTGGCACTGGAGTTGGCCCTGTGCCCCTTCCCCAACGGAAAGTTGTTTGCGGTTGCACTGGCTAACACCCTCGCGTGCGCGCGCACGTATGTCATACACACAGCATACAGTGTGCGGTATGCTATGGCGGCAACTACTATGGTGCGCACTTCGTACTTGACGTACTCACCACCGTAAAACACAGAGCTTAAGGAACCCCCTTCCTTCCTTCCTCCTCACCCCGTGCCGCCCACCACTGAGCCCAAACCACGGAGCCCAATGCAGCGCGGCTGGTCCCCCCATGCCCCCTACCCTACCCTACCCCTACCCTACCCCAGCGGTGTCGGGACCCCCTCACGGCTCAGCCACGTGTCTCCCCCTCTCCCGCACCCATTCCCCTCCCAAACCCGTACCGCACACCCCACCCCGACCCACCCACCCCCCCGCAGAATCCGTGTCAGGTAGCGCACACCCTCCCTCCTGTCCAGGGAGGTCAGCTGTACCGCCTCCGTCCCGGATGTGAGCCTGGTGTTGCTGTTGACTCCGCCACTGGCGGCGCTGCTGCTGCTGCTGCCACCCCCATAATCACGGACTGGGCCTGGGCCTGTCCTTGGCGTTGGCATTGGTGGTGCGGGTGCGGGTGCGGGTGGCTCCGCCAGGATGAACTCCACCAGGCCCCGGAGACTGTCGCAAAAGTCCAACCAGGCCGTACCTTTGGAGACGGAAGGGAAGGGTGTACGGAAGCGTGCAGAGAGCGTGTGTGTTTTTGTGGCGCACGTGTGTAATTAGGTAATCTGACCGGGCCTGATGCTGGTCAAAGGCAGCGACTCGACTCGACACTGGCCATGGGTGGTTGCCTTGGACGGAGAACTGGAAAGGGTAGAGGGGGGTGAGGAGGGCCCGCTGTCTCCTCTTCTTGCGCAACCTAGAGACCGTACAGATATGCACACGGCGGCACAGCTATGTTGGTGCTGTCCGTGTTTCGGCGCTCAAGACGGTGCATCGAGTATTATCGTCTGTTTTAGTTCTTTGGCCGTCGTTTTTCCAAGTAAATTTTCCGTAAGTGCAGGGCAGCAGGCCGACTGCCACCCTGCTTACCCTCGTCGATGTGCCTTTGGGCGTCCACATCGGCGGAGGGAGCTGTCCGTGCGGCTTCCCGCTCAAGAACCAGAGAAAAGAGCCTCAGAAGAAGAGCAAAATCGAAAAAGCGCTTTGCGATCCAAGTAAAAAGTCGGATAATCTTCTTACGAAGCCAGCCCATTTCGGAAGCCGAACCCGATGCCTGGTAGATGAGGAAGGGCAAAAGGTCTGTAATTGGTATAATCGGTTTCCTCTTGGCAATGCAATCCCGGGCAGAACTGCGAAGGGGCGACGGTTGGAAGTTAAAGATCGAAATGCTGACCGACAGCTAACGCCTTCCAAGCATGCACAAATCAGTCGATGTTTAACTTCATACTTACGATATAAATGCGGTCTTTAGCTGCGCTTGTGTGTTCCCTTGTTACGCTTGATCAGCTGCGATATGAAAAAGGGTCAGGGTATGGCCAACTCGTGGCAAAGTCCGGGATCCAAAGCAAAGAAGAGATGACAACAGACGTGATCTACAGCGTTTTTCTGAGGTGGCCAAGTAGGCAATGGATGCCTAGGGCAAAGTGCTTCAGATGCTGTTGGCTTGCCAAGCTTTCCTAACACAGCTGTAACATGGCGGGTGTGTAACCTTGAGGTTTACCGTGGCTCTAACAGCCGATTAGTCCTTTTCCTTACAATCCAAGGACACAAGGCGCATGGCCCTCCCCTTCCGATCCTCAGCTCCCAAAGGCACTGCTTTCTGCTGCCATGCCCCTTTGGAGAACGGCCATGCCAGATACCCTGGGCAGCCGTGCGCTCGGTTGCAAGCTGCGTCCTTGCTTCATATCTGGAGCGCATCTCCCCGCGCCACGTCGCCTCCTCCCGTCTTAACGGGCTGTTCGGCTGCGGGTCAAGTAAGGCACGCCGAATCCAAACTTCCCCCTTGCAGTATAGCCCGTTCCATGCACAGGGCTTCCACGCTATGCGTCGTCTTGGAGTGCAGTCTGTCTGGTCGCTGGTGCATGCTTTTATTACCTGGGTCTTTGCTGTGCTTTGGGTGAACAGACGCCAGGAGGAACCTTCTGGGCCATAGGATACCGCTGGCTGCTGTGCACTGAAGGCATGGATTTTTCTGTTGCCGAGGTCAGGCACGACGCCCTGGCACATCGACAGCACCTATGGTGTAGGGAGTGGCTTCGTGGGACTTGTTGATGCGGATGGGATGCCTTTCAGTTGGAATCATCGCTAACAAAATCCCGCGGCCCCTTTGGAATGCAACCGCCTTGGATCAGGCATGCAGGCGAATGTTGAATTAAGCGGCGAACGCCATATGGACGCTTTGAAGTGATCCTGAAGTGCTTGTCAATGGATATTTGTCTATGGAACAGCGATTGCGACCCAGCAGCTTCCGTCAAGATTCATCCATTGAAGTCCCCCTGGGCCCCACTCCCGTGCTCAAATCCTGGTAAGTATGTATTGGTATTGGCGAGGCATATTGTCTGTTACCAAAATGTATCCTTCGGCCAGATGGGGTTAGTTGTGGCGTGAACCGTTGGACTCAGGTGGGAATGAGCGGCGTACTGTGTTTGGAGCAACAAGTCACAGCACCTTCAAGTGTGCTTACCACTCGTAATTGCAAAATATATTCCTAACGCGAAACTTACAAAAATGGGAGGAATAATTCTTCTGAAGTACGGAATGAAGACAATTGGCACTGACACAGTTACGATACCCGCGGACGCAGAGCGCAAGTTGATACCGTCTTACAGTAACTGGCTAATCTATTATAGTAGTCTTGTCTTCTGAAGCTTGAAAGGAGCGTGGGAGCTGAGCTTACTCTGGAGCCACGTATGTCGAGACCATTTTTGTTGCTTGGAACTGTAGACTGGCCCTACAGAGTATAATGCATTGGTTGCGTGAAAGGTGGCGAACTTGGCCCCGGGCTGTTAACGAAGAATAGCCTTGACTAGTAGCAGGCTATCGCCTAGGCATAAGTTGTCGAGTATGTTTGGAGAAACGGCCATAGGATATCAGGCGGAAGACATGGATGTCGGAAACTCTCCTTGTTGCACCAGCGGCAACCGCAAGGTGCTCCGAATAGGCTGTGCGCTCCTGCCCAAGAAGGTAGGCATATTTTTTACTTCATTTTCTGTTTCAGTAAATGTTGAGATCTACGTTTCGGACCGTACAGGTGAGCAGGTATCTTACAAAATCTATGCAGCGAATTGCCAGTAGCAGAGGAGTGGAGCTGGTACTGCTCGACCACACGAAGCCGCTTGTAGACCAGGGGGAATATGACGCTATCGTCCATAAGCTTCGGCCCAACAAAGGTACGTTTAGGTCAGACGTTCAACACTTTAGGACGGTTGACCTGTAAGTGCCCCCAGATGCCCGCAGCAAGATGGCATGCCCTGGTTGTTTACGAACTTACATATTCGATATTTGTGTGTAGATTGGGAGCGAAATCTTCATGAGTATATCACAGCACGTCCGGGCGTGAAGGTGATAGACTCGTTGGCGGGTATCAGGATTGTTCACAACCGAGCCACAATGCTGCTACCGCTCCGGGAGCATCCTGATGGCATTACCCTGCAGGTGCGTTATGTGGGGAATACTGCGCCCCTCGTTTGCCTCGGTAGCAACCCCTTAAAACTCTTGCCACGCGATCACGCCCAATGCCCGACGGCGCGCAACCCTCACCCTCCCGTCCTGGGTTTGCGCTACGCAGAAACCTTACTCACGTAATGGCAGAGGAGGTTACAACATTGCTCGGATTCAGTCACCCACCCAGGTAAAAACGGACAAGGACCTCGTGCTCCCCTCAGCCTAATGCCGCCGTTCCGAATCTTCCAAGCAACAGCGCCCCAAACTACACTCCATCCACGTGCTTGACTCTGCTTGGCAGTTCAAAGTGCCTCCACCCGGATCCGATTTCACCTACAACTCGCGAAGCTGTACAACAAAACTTCCCCCCCATTACACTTCAGCTCACCGTGCTGCTGCCCGGCTGCTCCCAACGAATGCTCGCATGCCAATGCGGCCTTCAGGCTATCCAGGATGCCCGGCTGCACAACCCCCAGTCCATTTACACCCCCAACAACGCCCACGAGCGTTATCTCACATTCACCAGCTGCTGTTCGTTTCGACGTAGGCGATGGTTCCGCATCCTCTATACTCCCCTAACTACCGTCCGCATGTAGGTGGAAATTACGGAGGGTATGTCGCTAGCAGAGGCGCAGACGCGGTTGCGCCTAGCTGGATTAACGCCGCCGCTGCTGGTGAAGCCGCTGTGGACGGACGGCCGCGAGGGCAGCCACGGGCTGGCTGTGCTGCACGACATGGCGGCCATGGGCAAGGTACTTCAGGGCGGCGTGTCGTCCTCCCTCAAGCCGCCGCTGGTGGTGCAGCAGTTTGTCGATCACGGGGGTGTCCTGTTTAAGGTGCGGCGTGGTGCAGGCGCGGGTGATCGGATGCGGACACTCTGATGGAGTGTGTGTGTGTCTCTTGTAAACGAACAACGTGCAGGAAAAGAACAAAATGCAAAGGTATGCATATATCGATATCGACCAGATGATGTTGAGAGCCCCGAGCGAAGTACGGAAGCTCCCCGGGGGACCACGGGGTCACCTGGTGGTGGTGCGGTGACAGTGGACAGTGCAACACACACGGACAGAACAACACGGGTGATGATATTTGGGTTTGAGTATTTGAGATCTTACTCTGAAGCATGCAAACGTTACGCCTTATCGACGTTGCTGGCTTCCCTTTCCCCCACAGGTATATGTCCTCGGCGTGCGCACAGTGGTCTGCTTGCGGCCTTCTTTAGGCGACTCTCACCTAGGCCGGGAGGAGCGGCGCGCCGGCGTGCAGTCGCTCCCCCGCATATCCTGCAAGTCCAGCTACGCCAAGGGATCACCTGAGGACAAGCTGAGCGCCGGCATCATTTACGACACCGCGGCGGCGGGCGGCCGGTTTTCCAGTCCCTCCGATTTTGATTGCGGCAGCGACGGCGTCCGTGGCAGCGGCCGTCTGGAGTCCTGGGGCCGGGTCCACCAGGGCGCCGTCAGCGCCCCGGACCTCAGCCCGCAGCGGCCACCTCCGGAGCAGCTGTTGCACCCCTCGGCGCCGCCGGAGTGGGTGACCAGCGCCCTGGCGGGGACGCTGAGGGATAAGCTGGGGCTACAGCTGTTCAACTTCGACATGATATGCCCCGCGGACCAGCCGTCGCCGCACGAGCGGCTGTATTATGTGGTGAGCCGGCCGGGCGGCCGGGGGCGATCTGGATCGGGACCGATGCTAGGACTTGTGCAACGCAGAGCAACTTCCTCTAGGTTCTTTGGGCGGCTGGGCGAGATGTGCCCGCGGTGGGCGTCGCCGGCACACGGGTGGTGTGTAGGGCGGAGGGGAGTGGGGGCTGTCGCGCTTGGCGGGCGGCCGGGCGGCCTGCTCGAATGGCAATCGGGCTGAAGAACGGCGTTTCTTATGGCTTTAGCGGCATGGGCGCTGTGGGTCTCGACCATTTGTAAGCCGGCTGAAGGCAATATATCCATGTGCTGGCATATCTATGGTTTCAATGTGTGTTACATTACAGACGATTTCAGTCGCCTGGCTCCATTTTAGATCGGCCGCGGCAAGGGAGCTGGCGGAGAAACCAAACATGACCCTACGCGCGTTTTTCAACCTTTGACCTGGTGGCTGGAGGGATGTGCTGCTGGCATGATGAGTGATGATGGGGGGAAGCGTGCTGTCGGGCAGTCTAGATCCTGATGGTGGCAGCAATTTTGGGGCTGCTGTGTGTTTTGCGATAGGGGGAAGGAAGGTCCCTTCGTCCACCTCCTCCCAGGCACCTGAAGTTTCGCGCCATGTGGTCCATGTGTCCTGGGAACGAGTACACGAGAGTGGTATTGCATTGGTTTCGCCCCATGCAGAAGCAGTAGATAGGTAGCAGTAGCAGCAATTGTTACTGTTATTGTTGAACAGCAGCAATTGGAGGAGGAGCAGCAGCAGCGCTAACAGTTGTATTTAGTTTTAAGTGACGGCAGGACCAGCAGCACGAACGGCGAATTGATGCCTGGTGCGGTCTGGGGCTGCGGTTTGTCGTTATTGGTCGTTGTATATATATCCGCAAACAGGCAAGTTATGGATGGACAAGTCATGAGAGGACAGCACTGAACAGCAGAAGGAGCTCTCATACACGGAGATGTATACTATTCGTTCGTGGAACAGGATACAATAAAGAGGGGGGGCTGCGCTGTGTTTAATTTATTGGATAGGATAAGGCCTGAGAGCAGTTACCTTTCCATTCAGCGACGAGATGTCCCTCTGCCGCCTAGGGGCTTCTAGTCTAGGGGCTTTTATGTCCGTCCCGCTGCATTGGGGCCCTCCATGCGGAACCCATGGACGGCTTCTGTCCCTCATCTCTCTGTCCATCCTCCGCCACCTCCTCCTGAGTCCTTCACCTTCGCACGCAGTGGCACGTTGCCGCCATCGTCCTTGCCCCCCTCGCAGCGTTGTGCTTCCTATGCTGTATTCAGTCTGCATACCCACATCCGTCCTCCCACCCACCCCTTCGTTGACGCCCACGTCCTATCACCACGTAATAGTGATTCCACCACCACCGCACCCACTTCATCCTCCATGCGTGTGCGCAGGTGGATATTAACTACTTTCCTGGCGTGGACAAGATCCCGGACTTTGAGCACATCTTTGTGGACTTCCTTACTGCTACATGCGAAGGGGACCTAGAGTGCGGGGGCGACCGGGCCTTAGCACCCGCAGATGCTGGCCAGACCGACACGGAAATGGCGGGTGGTGAGGACGCCGTGTCGTCGGTGTCCTCAGACAAAGGTGACGTTGGCAGGCTGCTGATGGTAGGGGCGGATGCACCGGCTCCAGCGGCTCCGCCACCGGCGCCGGCAGGCACCACGACCTGGGGGCCCCTCGAACAGCACTCTTGACCTAGCTACACCACCGTGCTTATATGCCCGTGAGATACGTGTGTCTCTTGTGTTCTTTTGAGTCTCTGTGTACATAGCAAGTTTTGTTAAGTTAGGGGCTCAACGAATGATGTTCATGAAATGGTCCTTGACCACGTGTGTCCCACACATCTACGGGCCGTTGCAGCTATAAGGCCGCAGGTGCTTGCTTTTGGTACGGACACGTGCGCCCATGCAATGTGCACATGGTGGCTGCGTGACTGGCATCCGTGACGGGAAATTGTAGACCGACGTAATAAGACAATTGACAGGAGAGAGTCCCGAGCCGTTGTTGGTTCGTCGTTGCGTGCGGTTGTCACTATCCGGTTGTATATATAATAGGGCTCCTTAGGGTTTGGCTGTCAGTCTCCTAGCCAAGACCACCTAGCCAAGGACTGAGTTGGTTTGGTGAACTGACCTTTGGGAGAGTCCATATCCATGTACCATGTCAGGATGTGGACATAATAGCACGGGGCCCAGCAATGGGGTGCAACGACACGACACAGTGGAGGTGAAGCCGCCGCAGGGCTCTGAGCGCAATGTTGCCTTCTTTGCGTGATGAGGAAGCTGTCGGAAAGCTGTCGGCCGGCAGTCGGCGGCTTGGACGAAGGCACGGTATGCGAGTAGCGGTGGGAGAGGTACAGGCGGGTGGGCGCGGCTAGGTGGTGGTGGTGGTGGTAGGGTGCACGGGAGTTTTTACTGGTGGCGGTCGCAAGCTGTCAGGAGTCCAGAGGCGCCCCGGTGATGGTGACCATGGTGGTGGTGGTGGTGGTGGCGCCCGGGTTCTGCTCGCTTTGGTTGTGTTTTTCCTTTTTCCTTCCTTACGCTTACGCGTGATGGTGTACCTTGGTGAGAGCAGCTCCCGAAAGATTTTGCTTGCTGGCTATATCACAGAGGTGTATTCCTGTCCTGGTGGTACAGCCTGGCGGTTGCGGATTTCTCCGGCACACCCGGCCGGAAAGGAGGGCTGGGAGTGAATCCTCATCGGAGCATGCTCCCGACATGCGCACTTTTTTAGTGTGTATGTGTCTCCGGGAGTAAGGAGAGGCTGTGGCAGATGCTAGACTCTTGACTGTGGCCTCGGGCTGCCCTCGGGCACTGCGAGACGCATTTTGGCGGGAGATTGTCCCCCCGATGCGGTGTGACGTACCCAAGTATGTATGTGTGTGGTGACAGGGACGTGAGAATGCTGTAGTCCCGTATGTGTATTGTACGTAGGTCTCGCTTGCGAGTTGGGAGCCACAGTCGCGGAAGGCTGTGGGTGGGTGGAGCCGCGGTAATTTTGGTCCGGATTGGCGATAGAGAATTCAAGGCTTCATTGCGGATCATTCGCTTTCATTCATCTTTCCTTCTTGTGGCCCAATTCTGGCGGCTTTTGTAAGCTCATCGTCGGCACGCTTTTGGGGGAGATCATTTGCCCTGGAAGCGGCGCTTGTTTTTCTCTGCGGACGAATCGCTTCATACACTGCGCACTGTTTTCAATCTGGTGTGGTAAGAGAGTGCGCTCAGCTCGTTCAAACTTCGTACTAGATACCGCGGTACGAACACCACCACAAGCAATGATGATGTAACTTCGTTTTTGTTATGCTGAGGAAAAATTTCGAGCATGTGTACGTCATACCACTAGTAGTGCGATCTTCCTTTTTCTTTCGCCTTGGCCACGTTTATGGCCTGCGTGTCAGTCTACCAGCCTGCATACAACCCGAACAGACCTCGTCTAAACGCATGTTATATTCTGCTACACTACAAGTTCATACTTAAATATTAAAGTATGAACTGAAATGCGTATTTAGGCCTTCCTATAACAGGCCATTACTTCGACGTACGGAGAAAATAATTCCTGGGACGCGCTTAGCGGTCGCCTGCAGTTTCTGCATCCTTCAGTGGCATGGATATTTGCTTTCGCGCCAAAACAGCCGCACATTATGCAAAAGAGGGAAAGACATAGATGTCCTGCATGCATAATTTTGCCGTGCGTGCACTGGCGGAACAGGTTTCGCCCACTTTTAACCTGGGCCATGGTGCATCATCAGTACGGTTACTATGCGGCACGTCCGTGTTCTGCTGTTTGACAGCAAGGCCCAAGATATTGTTGAGGTCGTTACATGTCGCGAGGCCTGGACGAGCGCAGTTTTTGGCAACTGCCAGGGCTAACGAACACAACTGACCGCGGCTAGAAGCCCTCGTAACACCGTAGTAGCAGAGGTGTATTGCGTCAAATGCAAACGCAGCAGTCGGAGTTAAAAATTGCCAAGCTTACGCAAGATTCTTTCTGGGCTGGCGGCTGCAAACTTCCAGGAAACTTGTCAGGCGCGCCGTGCGATGACCGTTGCAATGGGAGCTCTCAAAACGCGCACGCTCGCCGTACTGCCGCACATTGTCCCAGGTTGGCCATGGAATGAAGCGATTCAGCTTAATGTGAAAATACACTGATGCAGAGCTCGAGAGATTGTGCATGCTTGTATTCATACTCCACTGCTCTGCTATGCGCGTTGGCGCAACCGTGTGCAACCCTATGCAGTTTCACGCTGCAGTCTAACTTTACATTAGTGGCCCTGGGCAAGAAATTAAAGAGGTCACTGCTTAAAAAGGATTGCTTGCAAATCCGTGAGGCGCTGACTGCAGACAGCCGATTGGCATCTCCTTCTATGCTGAGACACGTTGAAGGCATATATATCCTGCATTTGTTTTGAAGCTTGCTCCTGTGTTGGAAGGGCCTCGACAAAGGTACGGCGCGTGCGGTCTGTTTCTCTCGGATGGCACCGAAATGTTGCCTCTCAGATTCGTCCATAACATATCACACATATTCCTGTCACAGGGGTGGCATAGTGGTATCGTCGGCCTGTGCTGTGAATTCCCTCACGCTTCCTTGTTGCAAACTACCGTTTCCTTTGCATAAAACTGGTATCAGGCTCGCACATCGGCAAGTCAAGGAGCCTCCAGAGAAGGGCGCGGTGTGGTGGACTCGTCAAACGAGCAGCCTGGTAAGTTGGCCCTTTGCAAGTTGAGTGCAAGCCTGCGCAACACCGCGATTCACGACATGCTGGGCTTCAAGGAACATCTGTGAAGAGGCATTCTGGTTTGTGCCAGCCGCCGGGTTGTAGGCGCGCACACGGGAAGGGCGAGGTTCCTCGTGCGCTTTGGCAAGCTCAGCAAATACATCTTGCTTTTTGCTATGCACGCATTCCAAGTTTAAAAATGCATCTTCTTGTCCATTCTCCTGGCAGAAGCGCGGCCTCCCCGGCTTTTGCGCAACCATGCACTTGGGCGGCAGGCTGGTGTTCATCAC
This sequence comes from Volvox carteri f. nagariensis, assembly GCF_000143455.1. Lineage (NCBI taxonomy): Eukaryota > Viridiplantae > Chlorophyta > Chlorophyceae > Chlamydomonadales > Volvocaceae > Volvox > Volvox carteri. The sequence goes on from NW_003307606.1 coordinate 707,834, forward strand.
AGCCTTTCATTGAGCATCAAGATAGGGCTGACTGGACATGCAGAATGACCCCTGGCGAAGATGAGCGGCTTGTTGAAGATGGCAAAATTGACGGTCCCAGACCGCCACTTACGCGTGCGGCGAAGGTGCGGACGAGAGCCTTGCAGCGGGCAAAGGCAAAAACCTCTGCGTGTAACAGCCTAGTCAGCGCTTATGAAGTAATTTGTACGGCGTACAGGCTGGGTGAAACACAAACGCGTCGTACGGCTTATTTCCCCGATGACCATCACACTGAGGGTGGAGGCAATTCGCTTTCGTTGGTTTGACTGGATTTTCTTAATGATTGTAATCTGCGTTCCACCCAGTCGAGAGTGACCACCGAAGAAGCGAAGCGTCAAGCGGTCAAAGATTTGAAGTCCAAAGTCTGGGGCGTGGCAGTATGCCAGTTTACAGCACGTGTTCAGCCGTTGCACTGGCTTGCTGCGCGGATAGCACCCGCATCCCCTCCTTAACCTTATGCTGCCATCAGAGTGTCCTAAACTATGGCTTACCTTCCCCAGCAGGCGCTTCGCGGTGCGGATATGCACCCTTATCAACACCAGCCGTCAGGTCCAAAGCACACCGTGGGTGCCTCACAACAGCAGGCACAGTCTCGCAAACACGATTACGAATCGAATGGACTGCAGCTGTTGGCAGATTACGATTCCGCTTCTGCTTCTGACGAACAAACCGGAGGGGAACTCCAGGGCCAGGAGCAGGCCTCTTCTCCCAGGGCCATTGCCGGCAGTGCAGCGGCAACCGCGGCGGCTGCTGAACCGGCAGATCAGCGGGAAGAGGGCGGCGAGCCTATTACGTCTTGTGTCGGGGTAGAGTTGTGCACTGACAATGGACCCACGCCTCGGCAAGAGGCCTCTACTCTAGCCTGCGGGCCTATACCTGCCGCACTGGTCCCACAAGTGGCGGCGCCCCCTGCAGCGGAGGGGCTGGAGGACGCCAAGGAAAGAAGGATTGGCAGTGAGAGGGACAGGCGGGCATCGGAAGACCACCAGCCTGCGGCAAGTGCAATGGAAAATGACTTTCCGACGGCAGCTACAGCTGCGCAAGAATCTCCTGAGCAGCAGCAGCCCGCGGAGGTGGTCCCGCCGTCGGGGCACTATCCTACGGAGCAGCCGTTGGAGGAGGCACCGAATGGGGACGAGCACGCTGTGTCGCAAGCGTCCCCTGCTCTTCAGGACTTAAAGGACGCTCAGGCGGCAATGCCAGACATGGCTCCTGGTCAGGTGGCGAAACGGGATGAAGCCGCGGTCGTTGAGCAATTCACAGAGGCGGGGCCAGACGGGGTGGGAGAGCAGCGACTAGCACAGGACGTGGACCATGCTACACAGCAGGAGCGAGCCGTGCTGCCTCTGGGTCAGGAGCCCCTCGCCCGACAGCAGGTGTTGGCCCCGTTGCCGGTGGTTCCACCACCACCCGAACAGGAGGAGCTAGTCCGCACGGGGCAGCTCCTATCTGCCGTTAAAGCGCAACCCGTGCAGCAGGGGGCCGCTGCTTCAGCACCTGAACAGGAGCAGCAGCAAGCCGCAGTGCTGCAGGGGGGGTTCAATGACCAGGAACAGCAGCTACTGCAGCGGCAGCAGCCTCCATGTGGGCGTGACGAAGCCTCAGCAGGGAGCCGAGAGCAGGCTGGTGAAGAGGGAGCCGGGCCTGCGCCTGCGCAGGGTGGCCTTAATGACCCCAGCCCTGATTGGAGGATCCAGATCAAGGGTGAAAGCAACGAGCAAAGTCGGGAGGAGGGTCGGGGGCAACCTAAGGATGGGGACCAGGTCCACGACGGGGACGCGAGTAGCGGCGATGGCCAGCGCCATGATCAAGCTGATCAGCTGCAGGGGGTTGCGCAGGAGGAGGCCCGTGGGAGCCCGCAGCCCATGGAGATGGATCCGCCGCCGGCGCGAACGTCAGCGCCTCAGCAGCAGGAACCTGAACAGCAACAGCAGCGGGCGAGCGAGGATCAGCACCAAAAACAGGATCAGGAGGAAAACGAAGAGCAGCAGCCGAAGAAGGAGGCGCCGGAGCCGGTCAAACAGGCGCAACCTCCGCGGGTGAAGTCTGAGCCTGAAGGGAAGGAGAAGCCGCCGGCTAAGGGGAAGCATGCAAGCGGGGCAGAGCCCAGGCGGGGCCAAGGTCAGCGGCAGACCAGGGCGGCGGCAGCGGTGGCTGCCGCTGCTGCAGCCGCCCTGGCGCCGTCGGGACGGCCGGTGCGGGCTGCTGCGGCCAACGCCAAGTTCTCCATAACACTGATGGGCCCAAACCGCGAGCAAGTCATGGCCATGATGGCGTATGACCTTTGGCCGACGGAGGACTTGCCACCGCCGCCGCCGCCAGCGCAGCAGCAGGAAACCTCACCGGGTGTCGCCGGCCGCCAGGGCAGCGCCAGCCCCGATGCAGCGGCTGCTGTTGCGAGGGGTGGCGGCGACGGACCGCCGCCAGCGAAGCGGGTGAAGCAGGAGCGCGGCACAACTGTCGTGTCAGCACCGGCAGAGTCCTCCGGGGCACCCTCTCCTACGACCGCGACGCCGTCAGAAGCCACTGCGACTGCCAGCGGTAGCGGTGCCAAGCGCGGCTGCAAGACCGGCACCGCTGGCTCAGCGGGGGCCCGCGCCGTCGCCGCCGGTGACGCTGTGGCCTCCGTTGGCAGCAAGCGCCCCGCTGACGGATCCGCAAAGCCCCTTTCCAAGTCCCCCAAGCTCAACGCCGTTGCCACCCCGTCTGCCAAGCCTAGCGGTCACAAGACCGAACCGAACTCAGCCATCGCTGACGACGATGTAAGCAAAAAGTCTGCCGGGGCCGCTGGCGACGGCAGCCCTATCACCACTGCCGCGGCTGCGGCTTCCAACACTCCAAAGAAGCCCTCTCGTAAGCAGAAACAGCCAGCAGAGGCCGGAGGCGGGGGTCGAGGCGGAGGAAGCGGCAGGCGTGGAAGTGCAGGGCGTGGCGCGAAGGTTGACCATGGGGGCCCGGGACGGGGGGACTTTGTGGAGTATTCGCCCTGGCTGGACGGGGGTCCCGTTAAACTGGATGAGTTGCAGACGGAGTTTGTCCGGGAGCTGTGTCGCAGCATCTTCCACGAGCGGGAGCAGGCGCCGGTGAACGCCAAGGCGCTGCTGCGGTGTCGCGGCATGCAGGGCAAAAAGATCGAATATCGCAAGGTGCGGCAGAAAAGCAGTGGTGCAAGAGGCGCCATATCCATCATCCTTTGCATTTCCCATTGCCGCGGTTGCGGTTGGGCATGCGCGCATCACAGCTCTCGCACCCGCAGGCGCGCACTTTTCCACATTGGTTTCCTATGTTTTTTTTTCACTCTACACAATATTGCAATTTCCAGGATTTCCTTGATACGAACTCCCGGGCCCGTTCCGTTTGGGACTTTTCCCGGGTCGGCTGTTTCTTCCCTCGGTAATTCATTAACTGATGAGCATGATGCCCGTCCAACTTCCCGCATCCTTGGCTCCGCACGACACACGCAGCGCGACGGCAGCGGCAAGTACCTGCCAGTTCATTACGCCAACATCATGGAGCGTGGGCAGGTGGCCTGCCTCTGCAGCGTCTGCGACGGCAAGCGGCGCTTCTCCCTCACGGAGTTCGAGGTGCACTGCGGGGGCTCCCACAAGAAACCCGCGGACCACACCTACGTGACGGAGCTGCGTCTCAACCTGCGTGATCTAGGTAGCATGGCGTGTCGCTGTCTGGGGCCATCGTATACCACGGCAGCGGGCAGTGGCGGTGGTAGCGGCAACGGCTGTGGCAGCGGAGTTGCTGCCGCCGCCGCTGACGCTTCTGGCGGTGGTGGTGGCAGTGGAGCCGCCCGCGCCGGACAGTCGACGCCGGGTAGCCCTACGGGGATAGGGGCGAATGTGAGTGGGCCGGCTGCAGCAGCCGGAGCACGTGCAGTGGCTGCGGCGGCGGCAACTGCTGCCGCTGCTGCTGCAGCGGCTGCTGCTGCAACCGCGGCGGCGGCGGCGGCGGCAACGCCGGCATGCAGCAGCCAGCGCTCCCCGCCGGCGCCGTCGAACACCACAGCAGCAACTGCAAAGTCAGTGGAGGCGGCGGCTGAACCCGCAAGCACAGCCACCGTGGCGGCCAGGACTGCCGCCGCTCGGGTGCCCCCGGCGGCCAACGCAGTCGATGATGAAGTCACGACCGAGACGGCGAGCACGGAGACGGCGTCAACGGCGAAAGCAGGGAAGGAGGAGGACGAGGTGGAGGGCACGGTGGGGCCGTCGCTGGGAGAGGCCAAGGTGGAGCCGGTGGACTCGGCACAGCGTCGGACGGCGTCGGGGGCGGCAGTATCGGGACCGGATCCATCGTCCGAGGAGCGCCCGACGGTTCCTGAGGGGTCCTGTACGGCCTGCCGTCGAGCATTGCCGCCAGGCTACAAGGACTTGGCTTCCTGCAAAGCCTCCGCGCCGCAGGTACATACACCCGATGCCGCCCGTACCTCTTACCTATCTTTCTTTCTTGCCCTGCCACAGGTTTTGTTCGTTGCTTTTCCCTGACACCTGACGAGGATGAACACCGGAAAGCTCATACGCGCGTGTGTATTTATTTGCGTGCCTCTGTGCGCCGTGCGCCTGTCCTGCCGCCACGCGCAGGTCCTGCACTGCTCCTCATGTGGCGGTTATTGCCACGCGTCATGCGCCTCCACGGTCGGGTTGTCGCCAGGAGGCAGCCAGGAGCCCGCCTGGCAATGTCCCGCATGCCGTCAAGCCTCCGCCAAGAAGCGCGTCAAGCGGCCCAACACGGCGTTTGTAGAACGTGATGTGGGCCTGGACGTTGGAGGCAGAGGGCGGGGCCGCGGCCGCAGCCGCAGCGCCGGTAGGGTGGCGGCGGCGACGCCGCCGCCGGTATGCGCCGGGCGTGGGCGCGGTCGCGGCAGCAGCGGCGCAGCGACATACAATCGGGCGCAGTTGACGGAGGCATTTTTCAAGGCACGTGTGGCGTGCTTCAAAGCTGACGGCGCCGCGCCAACCGCAAGTGGCGGCGGCGCGTCGGCATCCGCCGTCACTGTCTCAGCGACAACGGCGGCGGCGACGACGACGGCGGATGAGGTTGGAACCGAGACGGTGAAGGGATCCGGAGCTGCCGCCACCGCCTGTGATAGCCGCGACAGCGGCGGCAAGGGCTCCAACCTTGCGCAAGCTCGGGCAGCGGCGACGTCGGGGCCGCGTGGGGCCGCTGCGGCTGTCGCCGCCGCTCCCGCATCACACAAACACCGTGAATGGGAGGCAGAGGACGGCGGAGAGGACGAGGAGGAGGAGGACGAGGGGCAGGAGGAGGAAGACGGAGTTGGCGAGGAGGTTGAAGAGGACGAGGAAGATGAGGACGATGATGAGGATGATGAGGATTACAATGGCAATCAACGCCGACGCAAGCGTGTCAAGGCTGCTAGCGCGCCGACGAAGCTGGCCTTCGCAATGCCTGCGGCCCGCGGTGGCGGTGGTGGTGGTGGTGGCCGTATTCAGATGTCCCTCCCGATGGGTATGCGTGCCTCTGCTGCTCGCACGTCGGCGTCGCAGCGGAGACCCATTCGCAGCAGGACGCTGTTTGACGGCGGTCCTGACAGCCTGCAGGTGCGTGTGTCTGTATGTCTTGTCCTTGTGTGTACTAGGTACGTTTGCACGTATGTATGTCTCAATGGGATGGAGGAACTTGTGCGTGCTTGCACACGCGGGGTGCAGTTACTCGCGGGTCCCCCAGTAACGCGGTCCCGTCCCGTCACCAATCCAAACCCGGCGATGGACAGTAGGGAGCCCATAGGGGCCCCTCTTTACCATCTCTCCTCCCCTTCCTCGCCTCCGCTCTGCTACCATGCTCCTGTCCGCACCCCTCCCAAACTCCTTGATGCAGCTGGTGCTTCGGACGTCTCGTGTCAGAAGCCGTCCCTCTGCTTCTCTCTTGCATATGGGCATTGCTGGTTTCCCCTTCAGCTGCTCCTCCCCCCGCTGGCCATTACCCTCCATGAATCTCACCTGGACCCTCCCCCGCCGCCGCCCCCGATCTTGCGGTCCCCCCTGGACTCCCTCCTCTCCCTCCGCTCACCCTGCCGTTAGGACGGGGAGCGGGTGCACTACACGATTCAGGGTCAGCGCCTCCTCAGCGGTACGGTGGTCATTGTGCAGCGCACTGCCGGCAGCGGCATCCTCTGCGACTGCTGCAGCAAGGTCATCAGCGCGTCGGCCTTCGAGTCGCACGCAGGTAGGTAGGGGGAAGGAGGAGCAGGAGTGGAGAGGTGGGCCGAGGTTGGATTAAGGGGCTTTGGGTGGCGGGGTTGAGTATGAAATGGTTAGTAGAGGAGGTGCGGGTCTTGTGTGAACGGGCCGGGGAAGGGAACGGTGCCTGGTCTTCTCTTAAAAATAGCTTTTCCCAAAAAGGCTTTTCGCACCTAAGGACATCGTCGCAATCGTGTCGTAACCATTGCCACCATTACAGTCATCAGCACGACCTGGTGCATGTGGGTAATGTCCATCCCTTTCCTTGTGGGCATCTGCAATCCATACTTTTCTCCATTTCCGCGCGCGCCCTCGTCGTCCAACCACTCCTCAGGCCACAAGCACCGCAGGAATCCCTACGAGTCCATCATGACGGACAACGGCACGACGCTGAAGAGGATCGCCGAGAGGATTACGCCGCCCCTGGCCCCGGCTGCGACAGTGAAGGCGAAGGCAGAGCCCACCGCAACCACCACGACGGGGCCAGCGGGATGTACGGCGGCTGGGCTCGCGAGCCCGGCCGCACCCGCGTCGGCGACACCTCCAAAGGCGACGGCCACCACACCGTCAAAGGCGACGGCGATGGCGACGCCGCGATCGCAGCACAAGCACGCTGCGCCTGCCACGAGCTCCGCCGGGGTGGAGGCGGGGACCTCCCACGACGGGGAGGCGGGGACGCCGCTGCCGCAGGTCTCGCAGCTACCTCCCCGCTCCAACATTTCCCCCGCAAAGGCAGCGGCTGCCGCTGCTGCCGCTGCGGCGGCGGCGGCAGCGGCTGCGGTGGCTCGTGCGGAGGCCGGCTCCAGCGTTCCCGACACCGCTCACGCCGTTGGCGAGGGCGGCGAGGACTGTGAGGGCTGCTCCGACAGCGTCACGCTAACGGGCAGAGACGAGGAACACGTGTAGGTGCCTACCTAGGCATCTGGGCATCGGGCAAAAGTAGCATGATCACTTAATGCATACACAGTACATGTCGCAATCAACAATGATACCCAATGCTCCTCCTCGTCGCCACCTTCTCGTCCTCTTGCCCCTTATATGCCCCCCAACTAAACACATATATACAGACAGACAGACAGACAGACAGACACACGTACGCACACCCCTCCAACTATACATACACACATACACACGCCATGATGGTCCTCCGCACCGCAGCTCCGAGGCCCTGGCTGCCGACCTGGCCAGCAGCTGTGTGCTTTGCCACCAGCCCGAGTTCGACCGGGAGGGCTTCAGCGACCAGACGGTGCTCATTTGCGACCAGTGTGAGAAGGAGTACCACATCGGTTGCCTCCGGAAACACAAAATGGTCGATATGCAGGTAGGTACATGTGTGCATGTGTGCGGTTTTTTTTACATTAATCTTGAGTGCCGCGATACGGGAAGAAGCCGAAGTGGGTGCACGATTAACACTGTACCGATGTGAGCTCCGTAGTTACCAGCGACGTGTATAATATGCCGTTTACGTAAAAGCACTGTAGACATAGCTGCGTGAGTCTTCCAAGAAGATGTTGAACAGAAGCGATGTACTGATACCAAGTGCCAATATATGTGCGCATGACGTGGCGGTGTCGTGGGTTCGAGCCTGCGTGCGGCACTGGTAGATCTCGTGAAAAAATTTTACATTCCACAAGCAGCCCAAAACAAATAACGCAATACATGGCCTGCTAGAGCTTCGGTGCTTGGCTGCGGTGGTCATAAATGATGGTGTGCGAATATATGCCAATCCTCTCGGCGCTTGTTGTATGTATATGTGTGTGTGTGTCTCTCTCTCTCTCTCTCTCCTGCAGGCGGTGCCCGAGGGTGAGTGGTTTTGCAGCGACGAGTGCGTGAGGATCCGGGAGCTGCTGACCAAGTCCCTGGAGGAAGGGGAGACGACCATGTCCGGCAACCCCGCGTACCGCTGGCAGTTCATACGGGGGCGGGACGGCACCAAGGCCACGGCACGGGCGCTCAAAACGGTGCTGGAGATTCTGCAGGTGCGTGTGGATGATGGCCTTGCTGCAACCTGCCTCACCTCGCCGAGGCAGGCAGGCCGGCTACAGGACCGTGGCGTGTCTGTATGTCTGTGTGTGCGTGTGCCTGTTGATGTGGCTCAGGAAATGATGGAGGAAAGGTGGTTTGCCGGACGTTCATGGTATTTGCAAGGTCTCGTTTCCCCCGGCCTGTAACGATACGCGGCATTTGCCATCCTATTGGGGCGGGGAAGGGATCCCACCGCGCGGTCAATTTCGTGACGAGAGAAAACTGTAAGAAGCGGCGGGCCTGAATGACCCCTTGTGTCCCCTCTGGCCCTCGTCTACTGGGTTCTTCCGCTTCTTCTTCTCCCGCCCAATCGCCCTGTGGTAGTTTGACCTCCCCCTTCCCCCCTCGCCACTCCTGTCCTGTCCTGTCCCGCCAGGAGTCTTTCGACCCGATCATCGACAACGGCAGCGGGGAGGACCTGCTGCCCCGCATGGTGCATGCCGAGTCGGCTGGGGACTACGACTTCCAAGGGATGTACTCCATACTGCTGCGTTACAGGTACAGGGTGGCGGTGTGTGTGTATTTGTTGCATATTTTCACATTTGTTCATACTCCTTTCCTTTTTCCCAACCTGAACCCCTTTCCTTCCCCCGTTCCCGTTCTCCTTCCCGCGTGTGGTTCGTCTTTCCCCCGTTCACAATTACAGACGCGCAGCAGATGAAATTTGCCATTTCAATACTTTTTTCCTTTTTTCCTCTTTTGTCTATGGGTCTGCTACTCGTCTAGACTCTCTCCACGTGATCCGGTCCCGGGCTCTCCTCCCATGAAGAGCTTCCACCGCCACCACCACCACCATCATGTAACATGGCACAACGTAGACAACAGGCAAACACTTTGCCACCCCTCTTCCTCCCTCTTCCCATGCATTCTTCCCTCACCCCCAACATTGCTACCCGCTACCTCCCCGTGTTCTTCATTCGCCTCAGGGGCGCTGACAAGGAGGCCCGCGGTCGGCCCGTGCTGGCGGGTCTGGTCCGTGTGTTGGGCTCCAGTATGGCGGAGGTCCCGCTGGTGGCCACCCGCTACGACTGCCGCCGCCAGGGGCACCTGCGGGCGCTGGTGGAGGGGCTTAGACACAGGCTCATTGCTCTGGGGGTGCGGGCCATGGTGCTGCCGGCCACGGCGGATGCGGTGGGTGGGATGTGATGGAATGGGATGGGGTGGGGTGGAATGGGAGAGGGACGTGTGCGTGGGCTTGGCCTGTGCCGCCTGTTCTCCTTTAGCTTTTCACCCCTTCCCTCCTTCCTTACTCCACCCGCCCCTCTTCATAATGTGCGAATCTTATGAGCAGATAGAAATTGGTTTTGCTAAGGAACATATCGTAGTAGCAGGTAAATTTATAAAAAAACTTGGAAAAGAGATGGTGGCGGTGGCGGTGTTATGTCTATCATGTGGGGTAATGTTTTTGAAAACTAAATTTCTCCCTCCGAAACCTCCTTCTCGCCGTACACCGCAGCTTCCGGCTTGGCGCCAGCTCGCTTTCATGGACCTTGACGAGGGCTCTGTCCGTGTGGCGCGAGGCGAGCACCGGATGATCATCTTCCCGCACACCAGCGTGGTGGTTCGTCAGCTCATCCGCGTACCCGGTCACGACTCTCAGCAGCTGCCCTCCGCGCACCAGGCCGCCGACCCCGCGTTTGCCGATGCGTTCGCGGCCGCGCTGGAGGATGCGCGCAAGGCGAGCGGCGTCGAGGTGGCGGAGAGCGACGCGCGCGTGTATCGCGCCATGGAGGAAGCGGCGGAGGCAGCGGCGGCTGCTGCTGCCACCGCCGCGCTGGAGGGTGGAGGCCGGGGCCGCGGCCGTGGGCGCGGCCGCGGTCGCGGCCGGTGGGGTGCACGCAGCGCCGCCACGGTAGAGGCAGTGGCGGCAGCCGCCGCTACCTCTACCGGCGGCAGCGGTGGCCTCGGGATGGGACTCGGCTTGGGCATGGAGCTAGGTGTCGTACCAATGGATGTCGACATGGAAGCCGAGGCCATGTCGATTGACGAGATGTACGAGATGCATCTGGGGTTGCCTGCCGCACCATCGCTGTCGCTGGGCGTCGGTGATGATGTGCTGGCGGCGGCACAGCCGTCAGGTGGCGGCCGCAGCCGGGGGCGGGGACGCGGCCGCGGCCGCGGCCGCCGTGGCCGGGCTTACGTTGTGGCTGCGGATATACTGGGTCCTGGTCACACACACGAGGACATAATGGCGTACGCGAGGGACCCGTCGTACAGTGATGACGACGACGATGAGGACTACGGACGTAACTCCCGGGGCGGCTACGGAGGGCGGTGGAAAGGTCGCGGCCGCGGGCGAGGCCGTGGACGCGGGCGGGGCCGAGTAGTGCGCGGGAGAGGGCGGGGTCGGGGTCGGGGTCGGGGGGGACGGGGACGCATGAGCGGCGGCGGCGGTGCGGATGGAGTCGACGGGGAACACGAGTACGGCGAAGGTGCAGAGGAGGAGGGTGACGATGACGGGGAAGGGGAAATCGAAGGGGATGAGGACAGCGAGGAGGCAGCACATGAGGCCTGGCATGCCTTTGCGCACGGCGGTATCGACTGTGTGATGGCTGACGGGGAGGCTGCCCTGGCGGCGGCAGCAGTGGTGGGCCAGCCTGCTGCAACGACGGCACGCTTGATGGCGCAGATGCCGATGCAGGGCGCAATGGTCGCCGCGGCACAGGCTGCCGCGGCAGCCGCCGTCGGTCGGCACACCGTGCAAAGCGGCGTCGGCGTCGCCATGCACCAGCACCAGCAACACCCCCATGCGCATGTATCGCCGCCGCCGTACATGCCGTACAGCAGTCAGCAGCTGCAGCAGCAGCAGCAACGTAGGTCCGACAACGGGCTGCCGGGACTCCCACACTACCCGCACCACCACCATCCGCATCACCACCACCTTCACCACAATCATCAGACCGCTCTCCAGCAGCAGCAGCAGCAGCATCACCATCAACAACAACATCCACAACACTCACAGCAGCAGCTTGCAAATGGGTCTGCTGGCGGTATGTTCGAGGCCCCCAGCCACACATCTGCGGCAATGGACCTCCATGGACCGCACACCATTCCGCAGCCATCTCACCATCAACTGTCGTACCAGTACGGCAGCCAGCAACCGCACCAGTTGGCGCACCGGCGGCTGTCTGGCGATGGCGGAGTGTCGTCCTCCAGGGGGGCAGAGGACACGGTGCCGATGGGACTGCCAGGCGGCAATGTTGGTGGCAGCGCTGGAACGGGTGGCGGCACCGGTGGACCTGTCTCTCATGCCGCCAAGTACAAGAGAGCCCTGGAGCAGTTCCAAGCATCTCAGCAGCAGCAGCAGCAACAATCATTGCACTTGGCGAGCTACCAGCGCAATTCGCTGCTTGGTGGCGCAAGTGGTGGCGTCACTGGCGGAGCCGCAGCTGCGGCGGCGGCGCTGGCTGCGGGCGCTGCGGGCGTCGGCGCGACTTCAACTGGTTGGGCGACGGCGGCGCAGCAGCAGCAGCAGCAACAACCCTGGCCGCTGCAGGAGCAGCAGCAGCAGCAGCGGGGGCTGCAGCACTACGGAGCAACCTCATTCGGGGTTTCCTCAGCCTCGGCTCAGCAGCAGCAGCAGAAGCAGCAGTTAGGTCTCCAGGCCGCCCAGGCAGCGGGTACCGGCGGTCTGGATGGCTGGGGTGCGGCGGCCTCCCGCGCCTTCCCGCCGCCGTCTAGCCACCAGCACAACCCTCACGCTTCTATCCTGCAGGGTCGCTCCATACACCATCACCACCAGCCACAGCAGCAGCAGCAACAACAGCAGCCGCTATCTCAGGGCCTTGTAGGCTCCCACTACCATCATGCGCATTTCCATGGCGCTGGAGCGGCGACTACCAGCGGTGGTGGCGGTAGCGCCGGTAGCACGCACCATCCGTCGCTGATGCAGGGGCAACAGCAGCAACAGCAGTCCCTGTGGGCCGCAACGCAGCAGCAGCAACAGCAGCAGCAACAGCCTGGACAGCAGTACCATCAGCAGCACTCTTCGCCGCTGGCAATGGCGGCAGCGCCGCCGCCGCCGCAGCCGTCTTCTCAGTCTTCCGCAGCTCAGGTCCAGCAACAGCATCAACAGCAGTCAACTGCTGCAAGCTGGGGTAATGCCGTTGTCGACCAGCCGTTTCACGAGCGTTTAGCCGCGATTCAGAGATACCAGCAGCAACAGCAACAAAAGCAGCCGGGCTCCTGCGGGGCCTTGCCCACGCAACAGCAGCAGCAGCAGCAGCAACAGCAGCACGCGCACTCTCAGGCGCACTCGCACCCGCACTCACAGCTGCAAGGCGCACACCTCGCGGGGGGCTACCTGGGGCAAGGCCAGGACGCCGGGCCGTCCTTCGGCTCCCAACTGCACCAACAACAGCAACAGCACCAACAACACCAGGCGCAGTTGCAAATGCAGCAATACCACTATCACCAGCAGCAGCAGCACATGCATGTCGGTAGTGGCGGGGGCGGGGGTGGCGGTGGGGGCGGCCTAATCAGTGGTGGAGCTGGAGGGCTGTCTGCTGCTACTGGAGGGTACGCTCATAGAGGCATGATGCCACCTGGCTTGGATTAGGTCTCGACTGTTGCCCAGAGGCCCTTGGGCTTCGCTCGGCAGCACGTAGCGCGTGGTGGTGCAGTTGCGGGTGGTGGAGCAGGGGGAGGAGGAGGAGAAGAGGAGGGATGTACGTGAGCCAGCCGAGGACTCGCAGTGATGATTTGCGGACCGGCGGACCGGGGGTTGGCGGCGCACCTGAGCTGGGCGCGGTGGCGGTGTTGGTGGCGGTTTTCAAGGGTGGCGCTGCATCATCATGGAAACGGCTGTGGCTGTGTGATGACGATTGTGATGGGAGTGATGGAGATGATGGGGGTGATTTGCTCCGGAGGCAATGAAAGGACGGCGGTGGTAATGGTGGGGGTGGTGGGCAGAGGCACATACCTAGCGCGGAGGCAGGGGTGAGGGACAAAGGGACTTCCTGGGACCGACTGGGTGGCAACCGACCTGGAGAACCTGTCTGTTGAGTTTTGCACACCGTTGGATGTGGTGGTACCGTGTACGGGTTGCACATGTGCGGTGAGCTTTTGTTCGGCGGTGTGTTGATTGGTGCAGGTGCAGGTGGGCAGCGGTGGGTTTGGAGACACTGAAGGGGCTACTTGGGGGTGTGAGAGGGGGGACCTGAGGAGGCTGTGCTGACGGGGGTGTTGGTGGGTCCCGGGGGTTGGAGCCAGTGGCCCGAAGGCGTGAAGTCATGCATGGACAAGAGAGCTGTACGGCGGACGGGCATGGGTGTGGGGCGTTACATACCAGGTCATGAAATGCAGCGCTGCACGAGGCCTTGGAGCTTCACCACTTCACGATTGGTCATCGAGTATGCGATGTGCGTTTGGAAGCAGATGCGGTGTGTCATTGTTCCTTTTCTCCTCCTCCGGTTGTGTATTTGGGGTGCGAAAGCGTGGATATGGTGCAGGAGGGTGGTGGTGATGGTGGTGTATGTATGTGTGTGTGTGTGTGTGGATTGGGGGGCCCTAGAGACGTCCCCTGTTGGCGCGATAGAAACGTAGCACGTGTTCCCCGACAACAGACCAACATACACGTGAGCGACTTGGACGGGCTTTTACCTTTTTAAGTGGCCGCCGGGCGCTACTGCCGCCGAATTTTGATGCGCAGCAAAGTGGGTGAGCTGTCCCAGAGAGAGCAGCGGGGGCAAGAAATGCACCGGCGCCGTTAGCGACGCTCCGGACCTCATTCAGCTCAGACAGCTCCCAAACCAAGCCAGGTGGCTGTAACCACCCTGGGCATCAACACCCGGAGTTATTGAACCGCATGAGGAAACCGTGGCTTGGAGGGTTGTGCCCCAGGGACCTCTCCCTGGTTTAGGCATGTAGGCCTGGAATGGCCGCTGCACCATGCACCGTGCATCGTGTCGTGTGCCAAATTGTGTCGTATTTTTTCCTTCTGCTCGCGCCCCGCGTTGATCGAGAGGTAGCTCTCGACTTGTGTTCTGTGGTTTTATGTGGTGTGTGTTCGGTTGGTTGGGTGCATGGCGACGAGGTCTGGGGGGGGTGGGGAGAGCTGTAGTTACATCACCAACAGCTCTCCATAACACATGAGGAAGACAAGCTTGATGACATGTGCTTGTGGTGACTGTGCTGTGCTTGTTTGCTTGTGGCTGTCGTGACGTTGACGTTTAGACTTTTGTGGTATGCAACGTTCCTAGCTTCACCGGCCACCTGGCTTCGAAGGGCTTGTTAACGCAGCTGAGGCGAACGGCGGCGTCAATATGTTGCTGCCGATGCTCGCTTGCTGTTGCGCGCGGATAGGACATGGGTGTAGGCATGGAATAGACCCAGCACCATTTGAAGGGATTCCGGCTGTCCGGTATGTAAAGCCCCAAGTCGAGGAGCTAAATCTTGTGATGCTGCTGATGTTGGTGGTTGCGGTGATGTGAGTGAGGTGGTGGTGCGATGAGCTGGGCTGGATGCAAAGATAGACAAACAGACAGGCAGACCGCAGGTGCGTGGTTCGGCTTCACTTGATGACTGTGAGACCTTTTGTGTGCGTATGTATGTATGTATGGCGACCGATGCACCTTTCGGCAGTTGAATGAATGCCATGTTTCGTAGCGTGGGAACGTGTCGTGACATGCCTGGTCGCTTTTCGTCATAATGCGGCCATTGCTCCTTCCCGCTGAGACACGACCCGAACATGAGAAGTGTCCGTTTCGGCAGGTGGTTCAGAGACCAGAAGCTATCCACAACGCCGCAAATTTAATAACCGCCTACAACATTCTTTCCCAGCCTCTTGGGGCCTGCCTCTGCAAAACCAGCAGCACCAGCAGTGACAACAGTACCGAGGACGGCATAAAGGCACACGACAAAGAAGGTAAATGTAGCCGCCCCAAGATAAGAAAGTAAAAAAGCATTCCTGCAAAATCAACGAGACCCCAACAAGAACAAAACAAACGCGCCTCACGCACTTCACCCAACATCTTATCCGCGCTCTGCAACAGCGCTCTCTCCAACAACGTTGATTTGCGCGTTGTCATCTACAGCCAAACACCACCCGCAGTTGTGTCGTTGCTGCACATTCCTTCATGTACGCTCTCCCTTCCCCTATCTGGCCCCTCGCCTCCAAAGATACGCTTGATGTCCCCCTCCTGTAATCAGCCCAAACCCACTCTGCCCCCGCATGCCGACGTGCAGGGCCCCAGCAGAGCTTCCTCCTCCCCTCAGGCCCCACACCACCTACCAAAGCTAACCCCATCTGCGCCCTCACAGCCTCCACCTGCCGAGGACCCTATCTCGCTCCTCTGCCCTATTTGACCTTCTTGCCCTCCTCGTTCAGCAGTAGCTCAGCCGGCGCCGGCGGAGCCGAAGGCTCCAGTCCGACCTTTCCAGCGGTCGCGGGTGCCGCCGTCGCCGCCGCCGCCGCTCCCTTCCCTACCTTGCCTGCAGCAGCACCGCCAGCAGCAGAAGAGCCCATCCGTGGCGCCGGCATCGCCCCGGAGCCCACTGCACCGAGCTCCAGCTGTCGTACCCGGTCCCGTACGGCCATGTGTTCCAGCATCAGTTGGTAGAAACGATACAGCAGCCTGCAGCGCCACCGCACCCTCAAGAGCTCTTAATGGGACAGTGAGCGTCTCCGAAACCTCCGTCAGCCACCTGCGACCTGCCTGCCGCGACCCGACACCCCCTGGAGCTGATTTGGGTTTGAAACATCCTCCTCACTGAAAAAGGCCCTTGCCGGACGGCACAGGGGCACCACCACCACCACCACCACCATCACCACCTGGGCAGCTGTTCGGTACTCCGGCTGCCGCTTACTCCCTTCCGTCCCTCCCGGACTCACCCCCAGAGCAGAAACGTGAGTGCCGCGATCCAGAAATTGCGCTCCTGCACATACATACATACGCACGACGAATATAAATAGAGAGCAAATGGCCAGACATCTGTCGGCGTTAGCAGCATTTGCTGAAGAGGGCCGACCCCGCCGGGATGGTGAGCCGGAGAAGCTCAAGCCGGCGCCAGTGAGTGGGAAACGCATTATGCCCACGGGCTCCACGGGATCAGCCGCGCCAGGGAGCCCTCTCGACCGCAACCCACGGGCTGCACCCACACAGTCGCCACGAGGGGCTGAGGCCCAATGGCCGCCTTCCCGCGGAGGGGAAGAGGGGAGAACACATCAACAGCACAAAACCCGCGAATGCGGCCCCACCTGCCCGGGGGCCCGGTTGGGGAGCCGACGCCGGGGCGACGTTCCACTCTCCCCCCCGCGGTGTCCCCAGATGGGATTCCTCCCCACCGCCCTGGGCCCTTTCCCGGTCTCACCTCACGCCACCTCCTAGCCAGGATCGCCGTACGCTGGTTGGGAGTCAGGGCGGGGTCCATAGGCGCTCGCGACAGGTGGTACGTGCTAATGGCGCTGGCTGCGGTCCCAAGGGGGATATCGTGGGGAGGAAGATGGCGGCGCGGGCGGCACATGGACCACCGCAGTTCACCGTTCATTCCGGGAACCACCAGCTCCCCTTCCAATCCCCGTCCGCCGCCCCAACACCGACTCTGCCTACCCCCTCAGCCGCTCTTCCTCCCTCGCGGTTCAGAACTTTCGAATGTCGTGAATTTGCCACACACTTCTCCCCCTTCCCCTCCCCATCTCCTACTTCAATCTCCCAGCTACCCAGCTACCCGTCCTCCCCCCACCCCATTACCCAGCTCACCCCCAAACACCACGCCAGTCACCACCAGGGCCACATGGACCAGCTGCAACTGACCTCCTGAAAAAGCACCCGGGTTGCGTGGCCCCCCGGGGTGGGGGTGTTGGGGGAAGGTTGGGGGAAGGTTGGGAGGGGTTGGCGGATGACCGACAGGGCTTGCGACTCTGTGGTTAAATTGCCATGTTGTGTTGTGTTATTCGGTAAGAGGTAAAGAAACACAGAAGAGGGAGAAGCGATGAGGGACTTGAGGTGGCTGTGGCGCTGCAGCAGTTCCCAGCGAAAGTGGTACGCGGGTGGCCTCTGGCAGAAGAGGAGGGTGGGTCTGTAAGGTTATGAACCTAAAATCGGTCCGTTGTGTGTGGATGTAAATGTCGAATTAAGCACGCGTTGAATGAGGAAAAAAGGTCGCCTGCCGGTGCCGCGGCTAAGCAAGGCAGAAATTTTGGACAACCAGGACAGAGTAAGAAACAGCAGCACAGCACAGCATAGAGCACAGCACAACTTAGAGCACAGCACAGCGGTATGTTCGGAGACAGGCACAGAGAAGTTCAGCGGACGGGAGTTGATGGCCGGCCCAGCCATGCCGCCCCATCATGCCGTCCCGATCTCCGTGGCATGGGTGCGTCCATACCTATTTGGTAGCAAAGGAACTGTCGGGTGACCTTTAGGAGTCCTTTTTTGACGATCCTGTGACAGCGAACATCCGAATTTCCTGTGATCCAATTGCACTTCGGCAAACTGAATTCGCTTTTCAAGCTGCAAGACATGTCAGGAAATCGGCTGGTGCCAGCCTGAGTAAGATGGGGGTTCTCTTATTTAATTGTTCAACATAAGGCGCAAGGCGTTGCAGAATTTTATGATGTCGCATAGTTGCCCTGCAGCAGTCATCCGCTTTAGCCATAGAACAATAAAGCAGCTGCGTTGGCAAGGGACTGTTGCAAACGCCGACACAACTGAATCGCCAAGGCGCGGCACAAGCATCTAACAAATAGCCAGACATAAACGATACTAACAGCGCTAGTGCACGATGCACGAGCGAGCGCCACCGCACGCCGCAAGAGAAGATGCCCGGTGTCCAGTCCTGTAAACTTACGCCGGCAAAGGTAGGATGAGCAAGATTGTTAAAATCAAGGGCGGTGGCAAAAACCAGTTCACAACAATTTTCCAAGCCGACATGTTCGTTACAGACACAAAAAAATTCTACGCTCGTGGTGCAGGTGGTGTCATGCAACCGAGTATCTTGCACGTCGCCACGATACAGTAGCAGAGTAACAAGATGTAGAACGATCAGGGGATAACGGACCACCAAGAGAACAGACGAGTGCCGTGTTTTATCGTACATCTATGGGGGTTGTTTGACTGGTGATCACGCAGACATCAGTTTGTTACAGCGTTTAGACTGTTTGCCGTTTTCGTGCCATTATGCTTGCAAGAACCATGTGGCCCTGTTTTCGTAGCATACCTTGGGAGGGATAGAAGAGAAGTGGGTCAGAGCCTTCAGGGCTCTCTCACAGACATGACTCTGTACTTGCGGTTCAGACACCTGGTGGTGGTTATCCTGGTGCTTACCATGGCTGGGAACCGCGGCGGGCGTGCACGAGTATCGGCAGAAGAGCATGCCGCATCATTAATCCCAGATGCATATGTTATGACAAGGAATTTCGTTGCTAGGTGCGTCGCTGCGTTTCGTCTCAACTTCTCACGTCGTTGCGGAGGGTAGAGTCTCCACTTTACGCGTTACATGCCGTTTTCAGGTACAATTTGAGCGATGACCAGGCATTGGAATTGGAGGCAATCGTATCGAATGTATCATCCACGTGCGAGGTAGGTATGCCATCCCATATGGCATTTGCTTGCAAAAGCATACGTACGCAGGCAGCAGCAAATCGAAACTGTGCTAACCAACAGAACCAAACCAAAAATTGTGAATATTCCCGCAGGTGCCCGTCCGCGTACAGCTCGACTATCTGTACACGATGCTCACTTTTGCGGAGGTTGCCTCGGAGTTCAAATCTGAGCCGGAAGCCTCCGACGTGGGCCTGCTGTTCCCGGACAACAGCGACGTCGTCACCTCCACGGCGCTGTTCCGTTCAAAGAAGTCCTACACAGGTGTTGCAGCTCCCCTCCATTTATTTCACATCACCCAAACCAGGCGCACCCCGTTCGGCACCTTACCGCACTCCCTCTCCGTCCCCAGCACCCGCCTCCGACCTTCCCCTCCCTTCCCTTCCATCCCTGGGCCCCCACCCGTCCCAACCTCACCCTCCTGCTCTCCCCTCCCTCCCTCCCTCCCTCCCTCATTCACTCTGGCGGCCCACTGATCTGATTCGCAGGTCGTGGCGACGGCTGGATCGCGGACGCCACCACCGGGCCGTGCAGGTCGGGGGATTGCCGCGGCAGCGGAGCGGGGTCGGGGTCGGGGTCGCCGTTGGTGGGGGAGGGGCAGTCGGCGGCCTCCCTGGACGACATGCAGGAGCTGCCCACGGTGCGTGTGTCTGCGTGCATTGCGTGCTTTGTATGTATGTGTGTATGTATGTGTGGGTGTGTATGTCTATTTATGTATGTGGGTGTATTTTTGTATGTGGGTGTGGGTGTGTGCATATAAGGTTGGGAAGTTCGGTCCAGGTAGGGGTGGCAGAGCATGGTGGTGGGGTTCCCGGGATTGGGGTATTCCAGGACGGGCTGAAGGGAGTGTTTTGTTGGCATGAAGTCCAGGGAGGGTCTTAGACAGCCCTGGGGTCGGGGGTGGGGTGGGGGTTACAGGGGTAGGAGTGAAGATGCCACATTGCTACGAGGCGGTGCGGGTACGGATACGGGTACGGGCTGGGGGGTTGTATATGAGGGAGGGAGGGAGGGAGGGGAGAAGAGAGAGGCCAGGAGAAGCTAAGCAGCAGACGGAAGGCAGTAGGGGAAGGAGGAGGAGGAGGACGTGGAGGAGGCGGACCGGTGCTTCCCTCGCCAACGGTCACCCCTCATTCCCCCTCCGGCCTTTCCCCCCTCCCCACTTCCCCGCCATCATCTTGGCTGGGGCCTCTCCCACGGACTCACCCCTTTCCTTTCTCCGCGCTCTTGGCCCAGTGCCGCTGCTCCCTTCCTCTCACCGTCCGGGCCCCCACACCTTCCCCTCCCCCTTTCCCCCACACATACATACATACACACACGCCCTCTCAGGATCTGGATCGTACCGCTCGTACCCCCGACATGATGCAGCTGGTCTCCCTGGAGTTGCCCCCGCCCCAACTGCTCATGTACTACAGGTAACGCGGCGGAGGGAGGGAGGGAGAGAGAGATACACAGGATGGAAATGGAAAAGGAACAGATGGGCCCATGGGAAAGGGGCGGGGGTTGTGGTTGCGGTCCTCCCCTTCCCTTAGCCGCCACACCGGTCAACACGACTTACCGTTCAACACGCCACCGCGCATTCCATCAGTCCAGTTATGACTGCCGTACTGTAAGGCCTCCCGTGATCTCTTAAATACCATGCCTTCCTGCCGTACAGGTACGACCTGTTCCGTAAGTATGAGCTCGTCCTACCCGCCACTTGGTCGGATCTGGCTGACTGGGCGGCTGCGGTCAACGGCACCGTGGATGCGGATGGAGACGGACTTGGTGACTGGGCCTTATGTCTGGACACTTTGCCAGGTGAGGCGCTCCCAACCCCTTCACTCCGTAAGCCCAGGGCGGCCCCCCCCCCCAGTGGACCAACCAGCCCCACGCGCTCATCCCGGCCCCCCCTTCCCCCACCCCACCCCACCCAACGCAATGCAATTCCCCCCTCTCCGTAACCCGCGGAGGGAGGGGGGGAGGGGGGCCGGGATGAGCGCATGGGGCTAGTTGGTCCACTTGGGGGGGGGTACGTTCGGTGGTCAGATAGCACGACGGGCTGGTGGCTGGCTGGGTGCTCCTGTCTGTGTGTCTGTCAGACAGCCGGCATGTCTATCTGTCTGTCTGTCTACCTGTCTGGATCGGGCTGGCTGACAGACTCCTCGACCAACTTAATGGCGCGGAAGTCCCCACACGCCTTGCGCCTCTCCTCCTCCCTCCCTCACTGCCGCCCTCTCTGCCGCCGCGGCCGCCGCTGCTCTGCTGTCCCGCGCGCTCGCCCCGCCCCGTGGTGGTGGTGGTGGTGGGTGGTTGCAGCCTGTAAGAGCGGCTTCCTGCTAATGGCCATGATGGCAAGTGCCGTACAGCCTGCCACGGAGTACGGCACATTTTTCGAGCCGAAGACCATGAAGCCGCTGGTATCCTCCAAGGCCTTTACACTGGCACTGGGGCTGTTCAGGTGGGGGAGTGGGGAGGGGAGGGGAAAAAGGGGGGAGGGGAGGTTCCCCTGATATAAGCTCCCTCGACACACACACACACACGTACACATACACACATACACACACATACACTGCTACCCCGCTCCCCCCGGGTGATAACTTGCTTGCTTTCCTCACCGTTGTACCACAGAGCAGCTCTTTTCCGGTCGCGTCCATCTAACCCCACCTCCCGCCCTCCTCGTCTTTTCCCGCTCCCCCCCCTTTGCCCCGGGCCGCTTGTAACCCCCCATTCAGTCGTCTTGCCCGCTACAGCCCCCCAGATGCTACTGCTACAGCTGCTGCTGCCAATTCCACTTCCAGCTTCGACCAGCTTATCGCCTGCCGGCCGTACGAGCCAGCCTTCTTCCAGGGTCGGTGTCTCCTCACAATCAGCTTCGACCAGCTGCGCGCCACCACCACCACTATCGCGGGGACATCATCCGCCGCCGGCTACGGCAACGACACAGTAACCGCCATAACCGCCACAACTACCGCCCGCGGTGCTCTTCCCCCCGACGCTCTGGGGGTGGCTGTCCTGCCCGGTTCCGAGGTGCTGCTAAACCGGAGCAGTGGGGAGATGGCGGCGTGTGGGTCGGACAACTGCCCCAACGCCGTCAGCGCGATGTGCGCCACACAGGTGTGTACGCGTGTGTGTGTGTATACGTATGTGTGTGACGTGCAGTTGGGCTCTCTACTCCTAAAAGCCG
>NW_003307606.1:730769-731745 GCF_000143455.1 Volvox carteri f. nagariensis
GGAGGGGGGAGGGGGATGGAGTCTTCCTGGGACCCCGCACGCACATGCCGCCCTTTCACTCGTCCGGCGCCCGTAGCAGTACCAGTACCAGTCCCCTTCCATTGCCTCCGCTTCCCCCCGCACTACAGCCAACAGGAGCAGCAGCACCACCACCACCAGCACCACCACCAGCACCAGCAGTCCTCCGGCCGCAGGGACACACAGCGCGGCCCCGGAGCGGCGGCTTCAGCAGCTCTCAAATTCCGCCGCCGCCGTCGCCGCCGCCGCTGAGGGTGAGGTTGCGGGTGAGGACGAGGAGGATGACGGTGCTGGCGGCACTGGCGCTGGTGGTGTTGAGGACATTGCAATGCGAATGGCGACGGTGGCGGACTGGACGACGGTGGAGCCGTTGACACGGGTACGTGCGTGCACACGTGTGTATGTTGTGTTTTGTGTTTTCCCAATCCGCCCTCCTCCCTAAACCCCTATCCTGCCTCTCCTCTTCCCCGCCCTCCCCGCCCTCCCGGCTGTTCCTATGATTTCAGCTTAACTAGGAAGGCTAGGAAGGCCCTCCTTACCCGCCCCCCTTTTCCGTTTCGGTATATACTTTAAACGCCAGTCAGCATTGGTACCCCACGGCACCTCCTGCGTGCCTCACATATTTTCCCCCCCCTCCGTTCCCCGCCCCGCGCTCTCCCCTTCAACCCCAGTTGGGCTACTCGGCGGCGGAAGTGGCTCGCTTCCTGGCGGCCTACTGGGGCTCCTTGCTGGGCACCTCTGACCCGTGGGTCACCTCCTCGCCCTCCACCTCCACCTCCCAGCAGCAGCTCCCCTCTCCGGGGGGTCCCCCTCGCAACGTAGTGGCGGAGCTGGATATCCGGGGCGCCAGCTACTTCACCAACATATTTAGCAGGGTGAGGGGGGAGAGGGAGGGGAGGGGGGGGGGAAGGGAAGGGATAGGGATAAAATATGGCCGGATGGGAGAGTGGTGAGGGAT
>NW_003307606.1:731994-733731 GCF_000143455.1 Volvox carteri f. nagariensis
TTTTATATTATTATATATATATACATATATATACATATATATACATATATATGTATATATATGTATATATACACATATATATGTATATATATGTATATATATACATATGTATACATATATATACATATATATACATATATATGTATATATATGTATATATATATACATATATATATACATATATATACATATATATATATATATATATATATATATATATATATATATATATGCGCACACACACAGTCACACGTGCTGCTTCCGTGCTTCCTCTTCCTTCTCACTATCTCCCTCACCCTCACCCTTCCCTTCCCTTCCCCCTCCCCCCTCCAGGCGGTGGAGTGGGTACTCCGCGAGGGTGCCTCCCCCGACACCGCCGCACTGTTGGCCGCAGCGGAGACGGAGGCCCTGCTGCAACTAGCCGCCACCAACCGAACAAGACTGGGATTCAAATACTGCCAGGACATTGGTTGGAGGTAGGCGGGCGGGAGAGGGGGGAAAAGGAGGGCGGAGGGCCTCGGCGGGCGCGCGCGCGTGTGTGTGTGTGTAAAACCCAGGGCCGGGTGGAAGGCAAGGGCCGTTGTGTACGGCGAGGCGAGGCGTGCGGTGTGTGGTGGTGGGTGGTGGGTGGGTTTTCTTATCGGGACTTAGGGTCCCCCGCGCCAATGTAGATCGTTTCGTCCTGGCCCCGAAACCAACCTGCCTCGCAGCGGCGACCACGAGCTGGTCGGCGGCGGATCCGGGACCCGTGACGGCGGCGGCGGCCGCGGCGGCAGCGGCGGCGGCGGCGGACTCAGCGGGCCCCAGCTAGTCGCAGTCATCATAGCGCCCGTCTGCGCCACGTGCCTGGCGGTGCTGGCGGTGGCGATGGCGGCGGTGGCTGTAGTACGGCGGCGGCGGCGGTGGGCAGCGGCGTCTACTGTGGGGCCGCCGGGTCCGGGCCTGGGAACCACCCTCATACTGACAGACATACAGAACAGCACCGGTGAGAGGGGGAGAGGGGCCCGGGGCCGGGTGTGATCTCACACGCGCTTCCAGATGGACCGCGATGGCCTGTTCCGGCTCCGGCGGGCCTTACCTCCCGTACCTGTGCGTGTAGCTGTACGTGTATTGTATCGCTTTGTCCGTGACACTGATTGTCCGCATCACACGTGCCCTTTCCCCGCCACTCCCTTTCTTTTCCCTTTCCCTCCCCTTAACTCCCCTTACTTTCATTTCCACCCACACCCACACCCACACCCCTCCCCCCCGACCCACGTGTATATCTGACATCTGCGTTACTCATCTGTGGTTCGTCTTAACCCCCCGACCGCCCCCGCCCTTCCCCCGCCGCCTCCCCCCCCGGCTGTGTGTGTGTGTGTGTTTTCATTTCAGTGCTGTGGGAGTCCCTCCCCGCGGACGTGATGGACGCCGCCATCCGCTGCCACCACGAGGTGATCAGGGGACTGCTGCCAGCGCACCGAGGTGCGGTGCGTCGTGTGTGTGTTTTAATATGCGTGTATATGTATATATATATGTATATATACATATATATGCGTATGTATGTATGTCTACATATATGTATAGCAGTTAGTAACAGACCGTGCGAAAATAGCATCCGCTCGGCATGCAGCTTCCTATCAGCATGCCGGCCATAGTATGTTGGTTCAGGTCGGCAAATGTCATCTGCACTACTGGACTGAAGCAGCCAGCCAGCAGCAAGCCTGGACAGCACGGCGGGGATCCTCAGAGTCGACC
>NW_003307606.1:734302-735266 GCF_000143455.1 Volvox carteri f. nagariensis
CATCGCATGGCACGGGAGTAGCCACGGGAGTAGCCACGGGGGGAAGTGTCGCCAGAGAGAGCCCAGGGGGGTGACGTGCGGGGCCCCGTACACCCATCCAATCCCGCCACGGCTTCACAACCCCCCTCCCCCCCGAGAACAACTGTTCATGGCGTCATACGACCTTGACCGCGTGCAGGCCACCACCTCAGCTCTTATCCTGGAATTTGGCTGTCGTGCCTTGTCGTATCGTGTGACGTCATATCCGTCTGTCTGTCTGTCGATTGGTTTTCCGCAGCCGCGCCGATCCCGTCGCCTGCCTCAGCTACATCAACCGGGAGCTGCTGGCCGTCACCGGCAAGACAGCGACCGCGGCGGCGGCGGCGGCGGCGGGGACGACCTCCGGCGGTGGACTACAGTCAACAGCATGCCTGCTGATGGAAGGGAAACGTACGGCAGTCGCCGATGGTGATGCCGGCGGCAGCAGCTGGCCACACTCGGCTCCTTTAGGGCTGCTCAATTGGTGGCGACACATAGCTGCATATTGCTGGTGTGGGAACACCGGTATTGAGCCCGCCGCCGCGGCGGCCGCAGCCGCCGCGGACCGCGTCGTGATCAGCGGCAGCGTCGGCGGCAAAGTTGCCGCTGGACCGGAAGGGTCCCGAAAGGGGACAGGCTTCAGCGGCAGTGGTGCTGCTCGCGACGGTCCCGGCGGCGGCGGCGGTGATAGCGAGGCGGCGGCGGCGGCGGCGGCGGGCGGGATCGACGGCGGAGCTGCGAGTGGCGGCGGCGGCGGCGGCACCAAGACGGTGGACGGACTTCTGGGTCGCCTCGCCGCGGCGAGTGCGTCCCGGTCCTCCAAGGTTTGTTGGGGATGTTGGTGTGTGTGTGTGGGGGGGGGGGAGGTTGGCGGGTTTGCGGTGTTGGGGTTTTGTATGTAGTTTGAGGGGTTATGTGAGGAAAAAAGAGCCGTACGTACGAACGC
>NW_003307606.1:736591-737981 GCF_000143455.1 Volvox carteri f. nagariensis
GATGGGGAGGGGAAGGAGGGGGAGGAAGAGGGGAGAGGGAAGGGGGGAGGGGAGAGTGTGTGTGCATGTGCGAAAGAGGAAAAGAGGAACAAGAGGAAAAGTGCCGACGGGGTTGGGGGGAAGGAGGTGTTTAAGAAGTGCATGTTGTATGTGTGTGTGTGTGTGTGTGTGTGTGTGTGTGCCGTGGGGGGGTAATATATGCGTAAGAATTGGTTGACTCATAACCCGCAGCGAGCCAGTCAACCGACTAATCAACTGTCTAACCAACCAAGTAACCGACCTCGCCCCACAGACTCTCCTGGCTTGGAACCCCGTGGTGGCGGGGGATGCACTGGACATCTTCCACCGTACGGTTTCGGAGCAAATGCACGGCACTGACGGATACGTGGTACGCGAGTGCTGACCTGTACTTACATGCGCGTGTGCGTGTGTGCGTGTGCGTGTGTGTATTTCCCCTGGTGGAGTTTTCTACCAGTACCGGTACGGAGGGTATGAATGTCAGGATGTGTTGGCCACAACCGCTACCACACACACACACACAATAGGTAATCGGCAAGTCTGGAGTTCGAATCCCAGAGACGTTATTTTCTAGCTTTATCGGAAGATGTGGGTTCGGGTCCCACTGCGGGTCCCCCCCCCCGGGGTGAAGTAGGTCGGGGTGTCGAATGCTGGGGTGAGACACTGGGTTTTCCTCCAGTGCGCTTCTGGGCGGCTGGAGGGGGAGCTCTCACCATGAAGATCTATGCACTTAGCCGCAGAGCAATAGCGGAGGATTAGTTCTGCATAGGCGCTGGAGCATGCTGTATACACCGGATGGTGGTGGTTGGATAACGAAACCGGACGGCGGCAGGATTCGCAAGGATAGGGTGGCGCGATTGGAACCCTCCTCCCACCCCTCCTCGTCTGTATCCCCCTCCTCCCAGGTTGAGCTGGTCGACGGCCTGTGTCTCGCCGCCTTCCGCTCCTCCGCTGACGCCCTGCTGTGGTCCCTGAGGTGCGGCCGGCTGCTGCTGGCGGCTCCCTGGAGCGATGAACTGCTGGAGCATGAGCTGTGCGAGGTGAGGAGAGGGGTGGGGTGGGGGAGTCTGGGTGGAACAACCGGGGGGGGGGCGGTAGAGGGGGAGGGGGAAATGAGGGGGCGGGCAATGGGCAATGGGCGGGGGGGCAGGGGGCGTCCCCCCAAACCATCCGCGACGCCGCTCTTTCCAATCACACAGCGCTGTCGCTCATCCTCCTGTTCGCGCCCTCACTGGCTCCCTCTCCCCTCTCCCCTCTCCCCTCTCCCCTCTCCCCTCTCCAAAACACAAACAAAAACGCAATCGTTACCCGCTTCCTTCCCACTATGCCTTATCTTCAACTCTCTTTTCCTGACCGCAGGAAGTGGCGTTAT
>NW_003307606.1:738031-739033 GCF_000143455.1 Volvox carteri f. nagariensis
CTACTTCTAGAGGTCCGGGCGGCCCTATTGAGGTCCCTGTTGCTGTTCGCCAACCTGATGCGCGAACGCCATTCTCAACTTTTGCCGCAGCACCTTTGTTGCATATGCCCACTGGGGCTGCCGAGAATGTTCGTTTAAGGCCACTTGGTCCTACTGGTGACGAACGTCTCCACTCCTTGCCTTCTTTGGCCCCTTTTGCTCTGCACAACCCGCTAAATACTCACATGAATCGTCCGGATGTTCCAATGGTGATACCAGAAACCCCGACGACAGATGCGGACCACCGTGCTGCGGCTGCGCGTGCGTTAGCGGTGGAAGCGGCTGCTGCTGCTGGGGCTGCGGTTGCGGCGGCAGCCGCAGCCGAGCCAGAGCCTTTGCCTTCGGTTCGGCCGATTTCTTCTGCCGACCTCCCTCGGGTTAGTTTACCGACTCCTGTTTTGCAGCTAGATGCCAAGCTTGATGCGAAGCAGACTGCTGCCCACGTCAAGGCGTTTATCCGCGACGTGTCTTTGTTTTTCGAAATCGTGCCCTGGGGTAGGGACCATCGGTCATGCTGCCTGTTTTTGTCGCAAGCGCTCCGTGGCGCTGCAAAAACGTGGTATGACGAGTGGTCTCTATCACAGCGCGAGCTTACTGCTCAGCTTGTTCTGGATAACCTGCGCACGCGTTTCGCTCCTCAAGTTATCTCTGTAGAACAAGAAGCACGACATAGGCTTTCTGACAAATCTTTTGCGATGCGCACTGGTGAAAGTGTACCAGCTTACCTTTCGCGTCTTGAGGCCGTTTTCCAGGACATACCCACGATCACTCCTAGTGAGCGTATGTTTTGGTTTTTCGAAGGCCTTTCTTCTTCCCTGCAGCCCCATTGCGCCACAGACGTCTATGGAAAGCCGTTTCCCTCTTACGACGCCCTGGTACAGCATGCTTTGGGCCAGGAAGTGCGCGCCCTGTCTGAACGAAAAGTCCGTTCTGCTCTTCGTTCGAATTCTGTTGTTTTGCAGG
>NW_003307606.1:739083-751821 GCF_000143455.1 Volvox carteri f. nagariensis
CCCTCGGAGCCGGTGCGGGCGGTGCGGGGCAGACGGGTTACCCGCAAGCCCGGGCGCCGTCTCTCACACACCACCACCTGTACCACCACCTCCACCAGTCGTTTCAACAACAGCAGCAGCAGGGGGCGGCCCCTCAGCCCAGAACCTACACACTGCCCCGTGCAACGGCTATTCGACATAAGGTGCTTATGAGGGGCCTCAGGCTCAAGGTGCGTGTGTGTATTGGGGGGAAGGAGATTGGGGCCCGGCGGCGGTGGTGGTGGTGGGGGGGGAAAGACTGAAGTCGGCGGGGTTGAGGGGGGGGTAGGGTGGGTAAGGTAGGGGTAGGGTGACGATGGGATGGGAGAGGAGGTCGGGCGTATGGGAAGGGGGGTTGGGGTAACATGCGCAGGGGGTGGGGGGTGGGAAAGACGGACGGTGTTCGTACTTGTACGATTAGTTCGTGGTGCCATGGCGTTGCATCTGGACGAGCATAGCGTGTGTCCCCCCCTCCCTCCTCCCTTTCTGCCTATCCTAACCTGCACAGCGCGGCCTTCACCCCGGGGGCCGCTACCTGTAGGGGAGCTTCAGCTGCGATGAGGTCCTCTGAACGATTCTGATGTAGCTGTTGGGACTTCCCCCTTCCCCCCCCCTTTCTCACACGGGCACGCCCCTCCCCCTGCAAACCCCTCCCAACACCGTCGCACACCTACACGCACACAAATGGATTTCTTCCCTCATCGCGGCTGAGATCATCGAAACATTTATTTGTGCACATGCATACATACATACGCACACGCACCCGCACCCGCGCCTCAGGTGGGCATGGACATTGGCTTCGTGGCGGACAGCATCAACACCACCACGGGGCGGATGGCCTACCGGGGCCGGCCGATGAACCGAGCAGCGCGCATAGCCGCCCGCGCACTGGCGGGGCAGGTGCATTGCAGCGCCGCCGTGTGGGGGGCGGCGGCGGATCGTCTGGCGGCGCTGGCGCGGGCGGGGGTCGCGGGTCATGGCCCTGGCGGCGGCGAAAGTGGAGGTGGGCTGCCCCCCGGTCTACGGTACGATGATGATGATGAGGTGGCGGCGACGAGTTTGGGATTACAGAGCTTAAAAGGGGTGATGGATAAGGTGCGCTTGTGTGCATGTGTTTTTTGGGTCGTTGGGGAATGAGAGGGCCGTCCGCAATTTATCCTTGTCCACTGCATGTGAGGTTACGCGTGAAGCGTTAAACGGAAGTAATGAATTGTAAGGTGCAAAAATAAATTGTGTGGTGATGTGCGCAGATCGAGGTCATGTCGGTGTCGTACAAGGGCATGGCGCTGACGCCGGAGGAGGCGGCTGTGGTTGCCAAACGCGCGCCGCGGCAGAGCGCCGGCAGCGGCGGCGCCGTCAGCAGTAGTGTCGCCACCGCTACGACCACCGCCACCACCGCCACCAGCGGAAGCACCAGCACCGTCTTCTCCGGAATCACCTTGAACACCAATACCAGCCAATTTGGCTCCAATGGCGGCGGCGGCGGCGGCGGCCGCTTCTTCCAATGCCGCAGCGTTAGCGGCATTCCCACTTGCAGTACAACTCTCGACCGACTATCGCCAAACGGGCCGTCGCGCATCTCTCACTCGCGCCTCTCTCACCGGTTCCTCGCCTCCGCCGCCGCCTTTATTGGCGGGGGCTCCGGCGGCGGCGGAGGGAGGGACGGCCGTCGCAGCAGCGCCTGCGGCGCCACCGCCGGTGTGGCCGATGCAGTACAATTAGACGACGTCTTCACGGCTCCTGACGGCGTCCGTACCCCCCCGAGGGCGCTGCGGTCGGACAACGTGATTGCTGATTGCGGTGATGCGCGGGGGAACCTCAGTCCGCCTTCTTCGACTTTGCCGCCGTCGCCGTTTCGACGTTTCGGGGTTTCCCAGCTTTCCTACGCTAACCCGGCAGCTGCCGCTGGCGCACCTGCAACCAACCCCTGCAGCGGCGACGGCGACGGCGACGGCGGTGAGGACGGCAGTGCCAGAACGACCGGTGCCGGCGACAACAAGGGCCACGGCGGGCGCCTTGCGTCACCGTCAGCGGCGGCAGCGGCCGCAGCGGCGGTACACTTTGCGGCCAGCCGCAACCTTCCGTTTCGGAGCCGCAGTGACGAGCACGTTGTCGTACACCTCAACCCCCTTGCCGACACGGCGGGAGCTGCCGGCGGCGTCGCCGGCCTGGGAGCGAAGTTGGGGCCAACAGCTCCCAGGTCGGCGAGCCCGCCAAGCAGGATGTTTATGACAGATGTGCCGCATACAGACGCCGCACGTAAAGTCAGCCACCCTCTTCGAAACTGGGCGTCGGAGGTGCCAGCGGCGGCGCCAGCGGCGGTCACCGTAACGGACCGTACCTCCGGCGGCGATGACGTCGCGGCCTTTGGCGTGTTCGGAAGCCACGGCGAAGGCGCGCCGACGCCACCGGTGCCGCCGGCGCCTGACTCACCGACGCTAGCAGCAGTGGCAACAGCAGCAGCGGCAGCGCTGACGTCGACGACCCGGGGGTTTGGTGGCGACGAGGGTGAACGGCTGCCGTCCATCGCCACCATCGCTGCCGCCGCCGTCACCATCGGCGCTGCCATTGATGACGTACAGTCCGCCTCCGCCGCCGGTCTTGTGGATCGTCTTGATGAGAGCAGCTTCGGCAGCCTGCTGCCGCTGCCGCCACCGCCGACAGCATCGCCGCCGCCGCCGCCGCCGCCACCGCCGCCGCAGAGTCTTCAGGTGCCTGGAGCTGATAATAATAACGGTCCGGAGGACACCTGAAACCATCAACTGCAGTAGCAGGCCAAGCACCCACCTTGATAGCTCGCTTGACAGATCTGGAAGAAGATGATGTGTGACAATATTGTGTTAATGATACTGTCATCAGCCATTCATCCCGTCGAGAGAGGAGGAAGAAGAGGAGAGGAGAGGAGAAGCGGGGGGTAGCCGGAGCTAATTATTTGGAGGGTAACGCAGCTCAAGGCGTAACACACACATTTTATCGGCTGCGGCGACGCACGCCGCTGTGCTGCTGTGCTGCTGTGCTGATGCCACACGGTCATCATGTACTGTGTACTCGTTTCTATGGCTAGTGTGCTGCGGATGAGCAACCATATGTTACATAATATGTATGTATATATGTATGTATGTGGAGGAGTGAGTACAGGACGGTACATACCGATCTGGGGATGGGGTTCTGAGGGGGTCGCATGCAGCCCCATCGAGCCGCCGCCGCCGCCGCCGCCGCCATCACCGCCGCGGCCGTTGCGGGGAGGGGAGCTCGAGAGATCGACAACCGACCGTATGGCGTATGTGCCTGCCTGCCTGCTGCGGTGCTTGCTGTGCCGGGGTGTATCTGTAGCCAATAATCGTCCGTGTTAGCCGGGTGTGGGGCGTACGCTTGTTCAGCGCAGGACTGTACCTGTCCCCCCCTTTTGTCCTCTTGCACTCCCCATTTCCTTCTCACCTTGTACAGGTTTATTATCGGTGTAGCAATGAAACGTTTAACACAAGTAGATGAATAAATATATATTACTATATTCAGAGGTATGTATGCATCTACATGTACAGGTTGATAGCCGTAGAGGGGGAGGGCGCACTCGTGGTCGCGTTGGTTGAGCCTCCGCTGGCTGCGGTTGTGGTTTCTCCTCCTTCTAGCGAGGGGGCCGGGATCACTAGCTCTTCAGCTTCAGTCACCCCCTCGGCCTAACCTTTTGTCGCCCCTCCGTTCTTTTACTAGTACCTTTTCGCCCACTAAGTTGACATTTGCCAGAAGTTGATCTATAATTGCAGCGCGCGCTACTTTCATCACATCGCGACTTGGGGTTTGTTGCCTAGTGATAATATTTTATATGTATATATGGTGTATGTAGGTGTATGTATTGGACGTTGAGGTTGTTGAGGTTGATGCGGGTAGTGGGGGTGAGAATTTAGCGAAATCGCGGAGTTGGCGGCCGCCGTCTGCCTGCACTCTGACAGCAGCGGTTTTACGGACGAAGATTCTTCGCAGCCGCAGCCGCAGCCGACGCAGCCGCAGCAGCTGCGCACAGGAGCCAACATGTAGCCATGTAGGTGCTCATACGACATGAGATATCGGATGCCTCCTGCTCCCTGGGTTCGACGGCCCTCGCGTAGGCGCCCAGGAGGGCAGGCAGTGAGAGGACTCATCCACGTCGTAATTAATTATGCTATTTGGGATTTGGGGCCGCACGCGGGGGAGGCGGGTCGATAGCGCTGACACGTAGTACTATCCGTGCTTTCCGTCGTACTATTTCATCAATCCCATGGTGACAGATGCGGGGTATTCCAGTCGCCCGCAGAGCGCTCTGGCCGTGTTGGTGTGTTGAGAATTGACCAGAGTGGGGAGGTTTGTGGAATGTGGTCGGGCCACTGCTGCTGCTGCTGCTGCTGCTGAAGTTGTTGGGATGTACATACTCGACGTCCATCAAGACTAACCCGCAAAAGGGCGCTATGTAGCTGCTGTAGATGCGTTGCAATCGAGTATCATCGGATACTTACAAACGTATATTAAGTACACTCTCGAATGGTGACACACCTGAGGGCCGAGGTGTGCGGCCTTACTGTCAATACTGCCAAACCTAAAGAAGGGACCGTGTTCTTCCCCGAGTGGTTTATTGCCGCGCATCTGAACAGCTTTGACCGCGAGGGGGACCTCGAGGGCCGCGTGTTAACATGCACGCCTAGTTGCAATGTGTTGTTGGACAATGTAGGACAGTGGCTGGTGGGAGAGGGCTGGCGGCAGCGTGAGAACAGGTAGTGTAGAAGGTTGCGTCGCTCTCCTCATATACTTCTTTCATTCTCTTTGGGGAAAAAGGGTGCACAGGCAACTGTTGGATTTGCACCAAGACCGACAAGAGACACACCACACGACCTTTCGAGCGCCGCAGGTGTATTCTTCGTCTTCACCCTCCACCTTCCTTCGCACCGCGACGTACACATTCTTAGGGTGGAACAGGAACTAGACATGAACTCAGGAGGGTTCGTCGCGTGGCGAAGTAGTGCATGAGTTGTAGGGGAATAGGCATGTACGGTAAGGTTTTTTGACCGCCTAGGCTTCCTTGGGGGCGGGGCGCCCACGTTGGACTCCTCCCAAGCGGTGCGGGATGGCCGAGTGTCGGCGCTCCCACTTCTCGGTAGCCGAACGGTGTGTGGCCGTTTGGGTCGGGCTGCTGGGCCATATAGGAAGGGGGGCCCGGCTTTCCGGGCACCAATGTGTCTGTATATACGTCAGTCAGGCTGTCCTCGTTGTAAAATGCTTGAATTTAGCCACTGTGTGACGTGAAATGGAGTCAAGTTTCAAACATCTAAGTCCACTGCAGTGAAGCTGACGTGGGTGCGGTTGTGCAGATGGAGTGGGAAAGCCGTTGCGACAGGCCCATCATGGTGGAGGCTTCCTCATTTTGGTCGAGCACCTTCGCCATCCATTGCAATAGAAAGGCGATTGGCACGATGGAAGGACACACCAACCTAAACTTAAAGGGGACAAGCAAACTATATTGCTTCCTCTGGCCGTTACCCAAAAGGTAGTTAAACCATGTATCAGGGAGTTTGCTCAGTGACCAGAGCCATTACCAAACTGAGCAGCCGTTCTGGGCGTCACCAGCTGCTGCCTGGTTAAGGGAATCGCCGGGCAGAAAGAGCAGGTATCGCAGATTACTTATCTATATGTCGTAAACACTTCCACAATATCGAGCCGCATGGTTATGGTTTTGTGAAAAAACAAAATAAGTTGAGAAATCGGGCCCATTTGCCGTACGGAGTTCCTATTGCTTTAGCTGTCAACCATCGGAACCGCAGTGGCAGGAGCGTACAGGGAGTCACAATGTCGCTGCAAACAGCGGTGCCGCGGGCGTTCGGCTCCGTCTTGGGGCGGGCCCCCGTTGCCCTTGGGCAGGGTCTCCTCAGCAATGGCAGTAAGGGCCAAGGATTTAATGGTGCGTTGCAATCTCATCAGCGGTATGAGTTCAGTTGTTTAGCTCACGCTTCACGGCAGTCTCGGGTGCATCACGCCACCTCGTCCTTTTACAAGCCTCTTCAAAAAGTTTGGGACTGTTTCGTGCTTGTAGGCACCCTGCAGAACATTAATGACCAGGTCTACGCTCAGGTGTGGCATCGGAACCCCTGGGCAGCTCCAGATTACTTCCTGATGTGACGGACTTTAACCCAGGTCGTCGCCCTAACCGCGCAGGCATTCAGCACAAGCAGCTCTGAGGAGGATAAGCCGATCAGCAACCATGTGCGTGCGTTAAAATGGCCGCCGCGCAGCGATGTCGGAAATTTCCGCAATATGAGTTTTTGTGGCTTAATATGCAGGCATCCGCTGGCATCAAGCTTCCCGGGATGGCTGGTATGATGCTGTTGGGCAAGACACGCACAGGGCTGCGGTCTTCCTCAATCATGCCGTTCGCAGCACAGCAGGCGATGAACATGTCGACTGGTGAGCGCGGTGATCCCCGGGTTATGCTTAATTAGCGCAGTATGTGCCATTACACGACATACTTTGGGGACTGTCAATATGCATTTGAGCACGACACGTATGTCTAACCCTGCAGATACGCAACGGTTCGGGTTGAGGGACACCAGCCCGATCGTTGTGGACTGTTGTATCGCGCTTTCCCAGTGGACCCTATTGCATGTTGGTTTCACGCATTCCCGTTGAGAAATGTAATGCCCCGGGGGGTATGCAGACTCGGGTTGGGGTTCTTGCTCGGCGAAGCCCTCAGGGTTGTGTACCGACCAGGCTTGCGTGCACTGTTTGTGCAGTCTTTGTCTCTCCATCCTCAGTTCAGGAAGTTCCACGTTTCCTCCATGGATGGCTTCAACATTTCTCCTCCATGAAGATGGGCACGGCACGGCGATCGCCATGCTCAACTATCGCCATGCACGATCTCTAACAAACCTACGCCCACCTCCACTAATCCCAATACACCTCCCCACCATAACGTCTAGTATACAATACTGTCCAACCATGCCGCCTCCAATCATACCGCCTCCACCCCTTCTGTCTTTGTGTTCTGTCCGAACAGCCCCCCAGGTGCAGTCGGGCGCCACCGTGAACTCGGTGCTCATTGGTATCTACCGCTTCTGGCGCAGCCAGGCCCCCATGGAGAAGCCGCACGCCCCCGTGGACGATCGCATGCTGCCAGCCATTGTGGACGCCTCGGACAAGCGGGCAGCCATTGGCACGTAAGCAGTAGCGCTTATTGCTCCTGTTAGGCTTCGACCGCGTCGCTTCAAAACACTGGCATGTATGCGTGCACACCTGCCCGTATGGCGATTTGGGTTTGTTCTATCAGGGCGCAACACACGTGTGTGGAGTTCACCAAGGGACATTGAAGCCAAGTGGCCAGTGAGCTGCGTGCTGGACTTTGGCCACGTAGCAGGAAACATGGCTGAGCATTTGCAGCGCGTCAGGTTCCATTAGATCTTATTTGAGGGTTGTAACCTGAGGTCTCAGGGTGTTGCCGTGGCGATTTGGACCTGGACCGCCCGACTTGCGCATTCCACTTTCCTAACAGGCGCCTTCCCCACCTCACTGCCTTTATTTCCCGTAACCGCTCCATCCCCATTTCCTCCATTAACACCCCCCCCATCAGTTGGGCCTCGGCACTGTTTTGCACCATCCTGGCCTCCAACCTGTTGGGTCTGGTGCCCACCAACGAGGCCCCCACCTCGGGTCTGGGCTTTGCTACCGGCCTGGGTGTGAGCGTGTGGGCCACTGCCACCGCCCTCGGCCTATACAAGCTGGGCTTCTCATTCCCAGGGCACTTCATCCCAGGTAGGGAAACAGCGGCGTTGGGAGGCAAGGGGTTTGCAAAGACTTGGCGTGATGGTGGACTGCAAGTGCCGCTGGGTCATTAACAGTGCTATGCTGGGCTTGCGCCGGTGGGGCTGCTGTGTGGGATCCATTTTTTGGTGTTCAGGGGGATGATGGTGGTTTCGCCCTTTGGTCTTTTGCCACAGTTCCCCTGATGACTCAGCTTGGGCCCGTCCCCTTCTCATGCCCTAACTTCAGGTGGCACCCCCTGGCCCATGGCGTTCATCTTCGTGCCGCTGGAGACCATTTCCTACACCTTCCGTGCGGTGTCCCTAGGTGTTCGATTGTGGGTCAACATGCTCGCCGGACACACTCTGCTGCACATCCTGACGGGTGCGTGCGCCTTGTTCATTGCCGCAAGCACCTGCTTCTGGACCGAGCATCGTTGTTCTCCTGAAGCCATGTTGTGCCGTACCGCTGCGGGTATCAGGATGGGTTTGACCTAGAAATGCTGAAAGGCGTGTTGTCATTCGCACGTGCTGAGGTCTTGCCATGATAAGCCAACTGGTTGTGTTTGCCGGAAGCTATGGCACGAGTACCTGACAGAAGACATGAGGGTCTCTTAACTTGGCCTGGTAAATGGTTCAAAGTTTATAGAACGGCACGCAGTGCAGCGCACCCCTGTTGCGGTTGTTGGCCGCATGATTGGTCACTTGCTGTGACCCATTGACGGATTGATGTGGGTTGCGCAGTGCACTGTTAGAGCCTGGTCTCGAACTTGCTCGCTCTACACCATATCCCCCCACTGTGTCATCCACCCATTTCTGTCCTCACTGCACTGCCATCGTCCGCGTGCATTACTTGTTTCCGCATCGTCCGTTCAGGCATGGCTCTGGCGCTGCCATTCTCGCTGTCCTTCTTCGCCATGGTGCCCGCCACCTTCGCCGTGGCCTGCCTGCTGTCTGCGCTGGTGGGTCTGGAGTACCTCGTGGCGGTGCTGCAGTCGGGTGTCTTCTCCATCCTGTCCACCGTCTACGTGGGCGAGTTCAACAGCGTCAAGCTGGCGGGCCCGCTGGCCAAGGTCGTCAAGAAGCTGTGAGGCTCACCAGGAGGGCAGCGCGGTGGTGGTAGTAGTGTGTCATGGAGGTGTGGCGCCAGTGGTTGGGTGTGCGGGTGATGAAGCGCGGGTCGCGGCGATAATGAGTGGCTGTGGTATGCGGTGCTTGGTTCCGGAGACATGTCCTGTTGGACGGGTCTGGTCGGGCTGGGGTTGTGCGTCGGCTAGTGTTGATAGCCGACATTGATTTCGCCCATTTGCGTGTGTAATACGAAGTGAGGTGTTCTTCCCTAGCCTTTACCTGCTCCAGTCCGACGCGATGGCAAGGGAATACGATGCAGCACACCCTGCACGACCACAGCTTGGCGTAACGAGTAAGATTGCTTGGCAACACGACGAAGCGAGCCATAGGGAATTTAATGTGGGCGTGCGACAGTTGGCCAAGGTCAATGCTGCATGCCATGGATGGGGTTCTGGGTATGGCACCATTACCCTGCTTGCCTTTTAGTAGATTGTTGCTTGTAATACTTCGTGAAATATGAACGTCATTGTTGCGCTCCTTCAAACAGCGTTGCGCAGATAAAGATGGGAATCCGACCCTCCGGAGATTATAAAGCAGGCTAATCCAGCAATTTTCTTTGCCAAGTCGGCGGAGGCTTGCAGAGCAGATGAGCCCTGCCCGCCCCGCCACAAAGCACAAGAAAACCACAAGCAGTAACAAAATATTTGCTCGTTAGGCGGCCATATCGCTATATACACACGTCCCTAGCCCACTCCACACTGCTCTAGGGACATCACGCCCAGAGACTCCTGAAGCACTAGCCGTCATTCACAAATCACATGACGGAATTATCGCAGCCCCCAGTGTGCACACAAACCTAACAAATATTTTTACCACTCACGAAGTAATTGTGCAATAGCCAGCGCCAGCTGCTGCTACTGCTAATACCGCTGCTGCTGCTGCTGCTGCTGCTGCTGCTGCTGTGTCCGCTGTGTGATCCACGCACGCCCTGCTAGCCGAGCTTCCATCCGCCCAACATACTATAACCCCCAATGCCGCCGCAGCGAGTGTTCGGCAAAACAGAGCGGTATGATGACGTAATGCCCCTCGATCCGCAGCGAGTAGAAAACTAGGTGAGAACCTTTCCCCACGTCCCTGGCGACCCACAACCGTCCGTCTCACCTCACGCGGCGACACGCCCACCACATTCTACAGCCTACCTCAGGCGCCTCTGGGACTCAATGACGAGCTGCTGCATTTGCTTCGTCAACATCGCCACTAATCGCACATGCCGGGGTCTCCATTCACCGCAACGGGGCATGTGTTCCCCCGCACCAGCGGACCAACTCAAAAAGCACGTGAGCCGTGTTGTACTGCAATCGCCCCCCATCCATCTGCCAAGTCCAACCCAATCCGCAACCCAATCCACGCAAATAACCCAACACATGCAGTCGTATGTGCTACATACATTTCCCAGCTCGCGCCGCAGCACCTCCCCACACCATTGTCCCTCTCAAAATCGAGACACCACGATCCCGATCGGCCGTGGCGGGTTCGGCCCCTGCCTACTGCCAAACGGCTGCACCGAATAGGCCTCCGGAAGGAAGTCCACCAGCCGCCCCTCAGGACCTTCCAC
Source organism: Volvox carteri f. nagariensis (assembly GCF_000143455.1). NCBI lineage: Eukaryota > Viridiplantae > Chlorophyta > Chlorophyceae > Chlamydomonadales > Volvocaceae > Volvox > Volvox carteri. The sequence continues at coordinate 749,545 of NW_003307606.1, forward strand.
CAAGTTCCGTGGCGGGCTGCCACGCTGGCGGAGGCCGTTGGCCGCCGCTATCGCCGCCAGCATCGCCGCCTTCGAGCCTGGACGCATCGCCGCCGCCACCACGCCCGCGCCCTCCATTACCTCATTATCTACTTGCGAGGCGGTGGAAACGGAAGACACGGCCTCGCTGTCCTCGATTAATGGCGGTGGAGGCAGCGGCGGCATGGCCGCCGCCGTCGCTGCCGCGGCAACGGCAGCGCCGCCGCCGCCGCCGCCAGGGATATAGCCTTCCGGCAGTGGCTGCGGAACCGGCAGCAGCGATCTCCGGAGCGGCGCCTGACGTGAAGGGAGCGTCGATGGTGGCGCACTGCTTGCAGCCAGGCTGCCATGATCGCCCTCGAAGGGCCAGAGGCTGCTGAAGCTCACCCGCGTCCCGCCAGTGATGGCGGGCGGCATTCCCTCAGCGTCGCCGCCGCTGCCGCCGCCGCTACCCGGCGGCGTGTGCGCCGTTGCCGTCAGGGTGCTGTGCCGTGCGTCGCCGGCGCTCAGGCTCCGCCAGGCCCCCGTCGCCGGTGCGGAAATAACGGCGCCAGAGGCGGCGGCGGTCGCCGCAGCTGCCGCCGCGGCCGCCGACACCACATTTGTGACGGGTAACGGCGCCCGCAGCAGCTCCCGCGGACGTGACGAGCCCCAGACGCCGCCTGCGGGCCCTACTCGCCGCATTCGCGCGTAGTTGTCGTCCCGCCTCAGCGCCACGATATCTGCCTGCCACTGGTCGAGCAGGTGGTAGTGGGAGGCCACCTGGGCAGTCCAGCCCTCGGCGCGAACCAGGGAGGCTCGCACGCGGTTCGCGGCGGCTGCCTCCGAGGCCGCCTGCGCGATATGCTCCTGGGGGGGACGATTGGGAAGGGTGGTTGGGGTTCCTGGTGTTGGGCTGTGCGCGTGTGAGTATAGGACGATCACACAGTCAGCACCCACCCTGCTTCCGCCCGGCCACCCCGTGCCGCCAAAGCCATCTAACACTACCATCGTGTACCAGCATTACCCCGTCACACATCCCCCCCCTCTCGCGCGCGCGGGCGCGCGCACGCGATCGCGCGCCGACACCCCATCCTCAGAACACCTCCCCACCGCACCGCTGTCATCTTGTTCAGCTGCCGCCGTATGGCACCCTGGACCGCCGCCGCCTCCGCCATCACCGCATCCCGCGCACGGATCTCAGACCGCACGACCTGCTTGCCGGCACCAGCCACCTGACGACCGAACGCAGCCGCAAAGGCGCGATCCTGTGCTGCTCGCTCACGACGTAGCGCCCGCACATGCGCCCGAGTGGCGCGAGCCTTCATCGACCGCTCCCGTTCCTCCTCAGCTCGCGCCAGCTCCGAATCCACCACCGCCGCCTGCACGCAGGAAGTGGTGGCCACCTGGCGAGCAGCGGCGACCAGCTCCTCCTTGACGGCGGCGATGGCTTCCCTAGAGCGGTACGACAAGAGTACGGCCGTACGGCAGAGTGTATCAGGGTACGGTGGTAAGAATATAGCAATGCGTGAACAGCAGAAGACGGCACGGCTGTGCGTCAATTGGTGGCTGGACTGGGCTCTTGGCGGAAAGGGAGGAGAAGGGGTCTTAGGATTTATTCCGGGGGGGGAAGGGTGGGGGGACGGACGCAGATACACAAGGTAGGCGACCAGTCCTTCCCACCGCCCACCCATTCCCAAAAGCCGCCCGCGGCAGTCCGGCAGGGGGCAGCCCTACGTTCAAAGAGCGCTTCCCCCTTCCCCCTCCCTCCCTTCCTCCTGGTACACTCTTTCCTTGGCATCACCTTCACTCGCTCGTGGTTCGTCTTCCCCCTCCTCCCCCTCCCCCTCCTCCTTCGGCTCCTCCTCCGTCTCTTTCCACCAATTCCAGTCCCGCTCCACCCCACCCTTTCCCCCCCCCCACCCCCCACCCCCTTGGACGTCTAGGGCCATTTCTCCCTCCAGCTTTTGCCATCGTAAGATCCCCCCCTCTCCCAGTCACCCCTCGCTTTCCCCCCCACTCTCCATGCCCCTCTCCCCCCACTGGCTCAGTCAGCTCACGCACTTGTGCTGCTCCCTCATGTTGGCCACCAGCTCCGCCGCCTCCCCCCGGTACACGCGCCGCATCTCTGACACGATTTGGTTCATGGCCCGAACGCTGAGCGGGGTGTAGTTGGGCGCGTGCACGTGACCCACCGCAGTCTGCCGCCCAATGACCTGCGACAAGAGACGTGCGTGTGTGCACGTATTTATTCATGTATGTATGTATGTATGTATGTAT
>NW_003307606.1:752007-767767 GCF_000143455.1 Volvox carteri f. nagariensis
GGGGGGGGGAGACCTCAGGGGAGAGGCACGGGAATCACGCGTGTAACCGTGTAACCGTGTGTTTGTGTTTGTGTCGCGCCCCAGCACAAGTCCCCGGGAAGGAGTTCGGTCGGGGAGAAAGCGCAAAGGAATGGTCAACCAAGGACAGGGGAGAGTCGTACGACCCCCGTACAGTGGACATGCGGCCGTGAAAACACACGCCACCGTGGGACACCCCTGAACCCCCCCAGCCACATCCACCCAGCCATTCCTACCCCCCCCCATCAGGGCCCCCGGGGACCCCCTCCCCCACCACCCACCCAATCACTCACCACCCACCCAATCACTCACAGACCGACCGACCTGGCTTGCGAGTGCCTCCGTCACCTCCACCACCAGCGAGGGCGCGTGGACGTACTCCACGTACATGGGGGCCACCACCAGCTCAGGGTTATCAACACCAGCACCGGCACCACCGGCGTCGCGATCGGAATCAGAGTACGGCAAGAAACTGCCGGAAGGCTGCCGCCCTAGCGACGGCGGCGCCAAGTGGTCGCTATAGTACAGCCCCTCGAACTCCGCTCCGAAACCCGCCGCCTCCACGGGGCTCTCCACTTCCGCGCCGGGTCGCCGCCGCTGCACCGGCAGTAGCACCATGTCATTGTACAGCCCCAAGGCTTGATGGCGCTGTAGCACCGTCATTCGAGAGTACGGATCCCCTTGCTCGGGCTGTTGCTCCTGCTCGGGTTCGAACCCGGGTTCTCCGCTGATTGCCGGCGGAGACTCCACGAGTTGCTCGGCAGTTGACGGTTGTTGGAGTTGCTGTTCTTGGGGCGGGTGCTGTTGTCGTTGTGTTTGGGTGTACGGCGGCGGTCGGCGTGCCGTCAGCGACGGCGGCGAGGGCACCGGGGATGAAATGCTGTCCAAAGCGGTTGTTCGCGCGGCATCCTGCGGCGGTGGTTTGTGAGAGGTTTTTTTGTGTATGTGTGTGTATGTGTGTGTATGTATGTGTGTGTTACACCTTCTGGAGTGGTGTTACTCTCCAAAGGCATAGCCGCGGGGCCCGGTCCCGAGAGCCCTGGGGCCTAGGGCTGTCCGAAATGGATACGAATGCATAAGGAAACTATTACTCATCCTATTACTCAACACGCAAGAAAGAAGAAGAAAATTTGAATTCGGATTTGGCCGGCGCGGGCTGGGGGATTTGAAGGGGGAATGTGGGAGGTTGGTGTTCTGTGTGTTTCTTCCTGCACATAGTTTACTAAAATTACACATAAATAATACTGTATTGTCCTATATTTTTTATGTGGTCTATATTATAGTCCACATAAACAATATAGAGACAATTGTTTACGCTAGACACACCTAAACAAAGTTTTACTTAATTACATACATACACACAATCGCGATGCAGGCGCTCCCCGCCGCTGCGGATCAATGCAGCGCGGCAGGTGGAGAGGAGGAGGAGAGGACAGGAGGGGGCTGAAGGGCCCCAGTACGAGCTATGATTGTGGGTTGCCTTATGGGTGTTAGGGTGGGGTGCGGGTGGGGTGCGGGTGGGGTGCGGGTTCAAGGAGCAAGAATCAGCTGCGGATGTTTGAAGCCGCAAGTCCGGTGAGAGGGTGAGAGGGAAGCCAAGGGCGCGATCTTCATTCCCCCCCTAACGCACCGCCAAGTCGGGCCACCCGACTCACCTCGCCTTCTAGTTGCCGCGCCGCCGCCGCCGCCGCCTCCTGTCCTCCCGCCCATTCCACGGGGGGACTACGGGACGCCCGGGGGGCCTCGACATCAAACTCCGCCGCGCCGTCGCCAGCGCCGCCGTGCGTAGCGCTGCCAGCGCTACTTCCCCTGCCGTACACATTCCCATCCCCCTCAGCCGGGACAACGGGCGACACTGCGCCTACGGCGGCGCCGTCGGTGCCAGCAGCCCTGGGCATGTCGTACCCCCGGTACGGCCCCGCCGCCAGCGACGGTGTCGACCCCCGCGGCGGCGACCCCATTCGACCCCCCCCTTGGGGGCCCCCGTCGCGGTTCAAAAGAAAGTCGGTGGAATCCGTTTCGCGGCGAGATCCAGTTCCACTAGCGGTGCCGCGGCCGCCGCCAACGACGGGCGAATTTGTGTACGACGCCCTAGGCGAGCTCGCTCGGTGTGTCGGGGGCGGGCTCAGGGCTCGCGCCAGGTTTGACAACGGCACGTTGTCCAGCGGCTGCGGTGCGCCGGGCTGGGTGCCGTACAGGCCACCGGGGCTGCGAGCTGCCGCTGCCGCCGCCGTGCCGTGCTGTTGGGTGAGTGGGCGGCCAGGGTTGTGGTAGCGGGGTTGGAGGAGAAGGTGTGGGGTTTGGTGGGTCCGGGCGGCAGCGGCCGGGGTGGGGGTGAAGGGCTGTGTGACCTCCCTTCCCCCCCCCCCACACATACATACATACACACATGCGGTGTTGTCTTTATGTCATTGATGTTCGGCTCTAAGCCATACACGCACATGCCAGCTCCTGCCTCCGGCTCAGATCATTAAAACACAATACATACATACATACATAATGCATACATACATGCATACATACATACATAACCCTCTCCTCACCGCCATGCCCGCCAGGGAGGGCTCTCCCCCGCACAAGGACGCCACCGGGGACGATTCCCCCTCCCTCCACGAGGACGGCGTGGTACGGGGCCGCCGGTGGTGAACCCCCCCTCCACCTCCACCACCTGCTGCTGCTGCTGCTGCTGCTAGTGCGGAGACCTCCGCGGGGCTGCCATCACCCGTGACGACGACAGTTACGGCGGCGGCGGCGGCGGCGGCGGCCAAAGGGGCTGTAGCTGCGGCAGTAGCTGCGCCTGGAGCCCTTGGATCCAGATCATGGAATTTAGAGGTGGAGGCCATGGGAACAGTGCCTGCAGCACGCATAAAGGGGAGAAGGAAAACGGAATGTCGGTCTCGGAAATGAGCACGTGGATTGTGACCCGTGGGTCGTTGTTGCAACGAAAAGGTATTGATCCGTTGCCGTCGTCCGTCCCATGGATCGGATTCGGGATTGAGACCCGTGGGTCGGCAAGAATCCATGGCAGCGCATTAACACACACACACACACGCACATACATACACACACTAACATCGTGGACTCGGATTTCTCCACGACATCCGCCGGCTCCATACCAGGACCCGTACCTGGCCTTCCTTGCACCGGCGGCAGCGGAAGCTGGCCCAGCTTCCGTCGCAGAGGTGACGGTGTCCGCGACGCCGCGTTACCGCTACCACCGCCGCCGCCGTCAGACGGTGCCGCCGCCGCTACCGCTGGCTGCGGCGACCGCTGCCCCTTCTTCGGACTAGCCGGGCTGCCTGCTACCGGTAAGCCGCCGCTGCCGCCGCCGATGCGCTGCCGCTGCGGACTGACCGACCGAGCCGGGCTGCTCGATTGGCTTTGCACGTGGCTATGGCTCTGGCTTCGACCCAAGCTTGTGTGGCTGCCGCTGAGGCCGTGACTGAAGCTGCTAGCGCCGCTGTGGTGCATGGGACTGGCCTGGCCGCTAGGAAACGGGCTGATGAGGCTGCGAAGAGGACTGCGGAGGTCGCGAGTTGGCGTCGCGCCGCCGCCGATGATGCCACTACCGCGCTGCCGCTCGCGGCTGCCCGGGGGCGCGTGACGCCAAGCCAGCCCGACCGTGGACGGGTAGATAGGCGACGTGCCGGCGGCGGCGGCGGCTGCCGCCGCCGGGCCGGCGGTCGCCGGCGGCGGCTCCGCCTCCGGCGGCGTCGTTACCAGATGCCCGGCGCTGGCGGCAATTGTGTTGATGGCCTGTACGACAGCCGCCTGCGTCTGTACGCCGCGCGCGGCGGCGGTCTGGTGGAGCGGTACGAGGTTGACGCCTGTACGACGCAGCGGATCCCAAGTATACATGGACAGCAGCGCGGCGCGTACGGCAGCTTCGTGCACGGAAGGAAAGGTGATGACGGCAAGTACGACGTCGGCGGGCGTGCCGCCGCCGGCAAAGGTGGCGGCAGTAGCTGCGGGATCCGGCGGGGACGTGTCCGGCAGCGTGGTGCGTGACAGCTCATTCCCGGCGTTGTCCTGGGGAAGAGTGAAGGAGGTGAGGACGACGGGGAAGATGAGGTTGAAGTGGAGGATTAAAGTAAAGGACAAGAGATTGCAAAAGTCGAACAAGGTTTACAAATAAAGCACGAGGAACTGTGGGGTCTATAAAGAAGGAAAGGATCAAGACCGTACGGCTTGTAGAATAGGGCCCCCGGCCCCCCGGCACACTCAAACCCGCTTCCCTCTCCCCTGGCGCGCCGCATACCCACCCGCCACACGGTGTCGCACGTGATGAGCTGCAGTACACTCTCAAGCCCCGCCACCTCCCTGCAGCCATGCACCGACACGGCCGCCCTCTCCCCGCTCATGGCCAGGGGTACTGCGCACCACTCCGGCAGGGAGCGGGGTACGGGGTGAGGGGGCAGACCCGGAGTCCAGGTACCTGCAGAGGAAGGCGGAGAAAGGCGGAGATGAGGGGGGTGGGTGGGGAACATATACAGGACCGAAATCATATGTATGATTATACATAATATACATGTCTCTCTCATATATATACGTATATATACATATATATGTATATGTATATATAAAATACAAAAAATAATGTCCCGACGCCCTACGCACCAATTTGCCTGACCAGCCCAAGACAGCTTCCTGGGCCATTTCACTGCACGGCGCTGCACTGCACTGCCCCTCCTTCCCTCTTTCCTTCCCTCAACCAACCAATCCAATCCAGTTGCCCGCGTGTTATCCTGCCGCTCGTAGCCATTTCCCACCCACGGCTCAGCTTATTAACACACACATACATACTCATATACACACATACATACACACGCCCGCCCGCCCCCTGCTCTCCCCTTACCTTCCCTCACGCTCTTGGGCTCCACCTTGTCCGGCTCCACCAGCAACAGGGCCCCCGCACGGTCGAACCCGAACCGCAGCCTCTGCTCGGGGAACAGCGCCGCGGGCCGGGGCCGCCCCGCCCGCTCCCGAAGTGCCGTACAGTGCCCCGCCGTGAGCGCTAGGTTGGCCCCCAGCAGCAGGGAGCCCACGCTGGCGGCCAGGCGGCGAATGGTGGACAGCATCAGCAGACGGCTGCGGAGGATATCTGAACGGGGGAGGGGGGGCGGAAACGCGGGAAGGAGGGTGAAAAAGGGGCTAGAGGGGTAAGGGAGGTTAGTTTCAGACCTCTTTTTTTAAGAGAGGTGTTGAGACAACGGAAGGCTTGGAGAGGGATCGTACAGGAAGTGCAAGCATGAGCTGCCACCGTCCAAGAGGAAGGGGTTGGGGGCTGCGGTGGGGTAGGCAGTGTCAAAGAGATACACATCGAGAGGGCGCTTAGCCCACGGGAGACGGAACGAGACGAGGCCCCCGTCGTAAAGGAGAGAGCCCCTAAACCCAGCGGGGTCCCCCCCAGTCCCCTGGCAGCAGCTTCACTCGTTCGTGGTTCGTCTTACCCCCCTCCCCCCAGCACCCTGATGCCCCTGACCAACCCCTTCTCCACAAAAACCCCCCTCCTTCTCCACATACCCCCCTTCCCCCCCGTCTTATCGCCCCTTCCAACCACTCACAGTTCCTCCAGGCCCTCTGAATGGTGCGGGCCGCGCGGCTCATTTTCAGCAGCGCCCCGAAATTGGACATCCCGCGAATCAGGTGGGAGCGCCACCAGCCCTGTGGGGGGGGGGGGGAGGGGGTTTGAGGGCGGGGGGAGGAAGGGGCCAGCGGAGAAATATGTACGGAGATGGCAGGCGGTAAAGCTAAGGGGACCCGGGGGGTTTAGAGATAGGAATGGGGTAAGGGGTTACGTACTCATCATCGTTGCCCGTCTCCTCATGTATATCTCACCCTTGCAACACACACACACACACACACACACACACACCTGTATGGTGCACACAGCCGCCGCCGCCACGACGGTCGAGTACAGATAGGGCGTTACAATAAGGCCCGTACGGTTGAAGTTGCGGATGATGGAGGCGGCCGTGTCGAGATAGAGCGGATGGCTGTATATGGCCACGGGGATGAGCTCTGGGGGGCCGTTGCGGCGGGAGCGAGGGGCCCTGGTGGGGTGGGGGGTGGGGGTGGGGGTGGGGCGGGAGGGGAGGTGTGCAGCAGGTGGGAGGTTAGATAATAGAGGCGGCATCAGGGGGAATCGAAGCTAATAGAGGGGGAATCGAAGCTAATAGAGGGGGAATCGAAGCTAATAGAGGGGGAATCGAAGCTAATAGAGGGGGAATCGAAGCTAATAGAGGGGGAATCGAAGCTAATAGAGGGGGAATCGAAGCTAATAGAGGGGGAATCGAAGCTAATAGAGGGGGAATCGATACGTGCAAAACCCCCCAGCCAGCCAGCCTTCCTTCTCCATTTCACATCACATGCTGTATCTGAAGGGGAAGGAGCTTTGAAAGCCTCTCCGCAGCTTTAAACCACTACAGAAAACCCTAAACCTCTGTTGCAGACCCCCCAAAATCACCCTTCTCGCCCTCCCCACCCTCCCCACCATCGTTTTGCCTCCCGCCGGCGGCCCGGCTCCGGATCCGATTCCCCGGAGGCCTCCCCCCCCAGCCTCCGGGCAAAGCTGGCCTTGCGGGTGGCGTGGGCGGTGGAGAAGCTACTGCTGCGACCACTGCCGCTGCCGATGCTGCTGTTGCCGATACCGCCGGTGGCGGCGGCGGCACCACCCCCCGGTGTGTCTGCAAGCCGGGCCGCCAGCTTGCGCATGGGTAGCCTGCCAGAAAGAGAGGGAGGGAAAGAGAGAGGGAGGATCATTTAGAAGGGGAGACGGGGCAGGGAGGGTGCGTGGATGGATGTGGTTTCGGAGCAAGACATAACCAGCATTAATCAATCATGTCTTCTTGGCTAGGGCTTGCATGGCCTGTCCCCTCCTGGTCCCTTCCTAGTAGCCCAGGGCCTTGCCCCCCCTCCGTTTCCAACCCTTCCAGCCTCCACCCTCCCCTCCCTTTCCCTTTTCCCCTTTCCCCCCCTTCCCCCTGTCCTAACCCCCCCGCCCCCTCCCCCCCAACCTCCTCTGCAGTACAGTGCTGTCCAGCAGCCCCACGCTCATGGGGTCCTTAGCGAGCATCTTGACTCGCCGTACAACCAAACCCGACAACAGAAACAACGTCGAGTTACGGAAGCTGGTGGTGGCGTCTCCATCCACCGGGCCATCTGGAGGGATACAGCACACATACAGGACACAGCAGCAGCAGCAGCAGCACACAGCAGCGACCCAACACCACAGCAGGGCTAACATAACAAAAGAGTCTCAGGAAGGAGAAGGAACCAGGGATGGGACAGGGACAGGAACCGGTGGGACAGGACATCAGAGGACACAGGAAAACCCATGAAACACAGCATCAGAAGGCAGGAGCACGAGTAGCCCACTACACACACACATACACCCTCTCTCTCTCACACACTCTCACACACATACATACATACACCCTCTCTCTCACACTCTCACACACATACATACATACATACATACATACACCCTCTCTCTCACACTCACACTCACACTCACACACACATACACCCTCTCTCTCACACTCACACACACACACATACATACATACACCGTCCCAGCCCCACCGCACCTCACCCCATCACAACCAATAAAAGCCCTCCTGCGCCACACACATCCATACACACACACACACACATTTCCAGTGCAAGCCCTCCTCGGCCCTCCAATGCACCTCCCTTCCTCCCCGCCCCCTTACCCTTAGGAGGCGCCAGCACGAGGTAGTGGTAGGCCGCTATTTCCGGGGGGACCTCAGGCAGCATGTCGTCCAGGGCGAAGTACCGATTGACCTGCGGTGGAGGGGAGGGAGGGAAGGGGGGAGTTCGGTGCGCATGTGCACACTTGAAACACCAGTATATCCGTACATCAGTGGAAGAGAGCTGAGGGTGGAGAGAGCGTATAAGAGGGGGGGAACATATGCGAGAGGGGGAAAGGGGAGGAACGCAGGGGAGGAGCGCAAGAAGCATGATTGCATGTCCCATGAAAAGTGTGCATGTGTATGTGTGTATGTATCCTTGTAAGTTCCACTCAAGTCTGATTACGAGGGACGGCGGGAGGTGTGGGGGGGGAGAGGGGGACAGACAGCACGGGAGAACCAATCGTTGGGGCTGTACCGTACTGCACTGTCATGCCGTACTGTACTGCTCGCTGTCGCCTACTGTCTGCAGCCATGGTTCATTATGTACTGGATGGATCCTGGATCCTGCCACGGATCCTGCCACGGATCCTGCCACGGATCCTGCCGCGCCCGCCGCCCTGATGGCCTGATGGCCCTCCTCACCCTGTGGGGGGCGGGAGGCGCCTCCACCTGGCCACCAGCACAAGCCACGTGGCCCCCCCTCCGCTACTCCCCGCTAGGTGTTGTGCATTTGCTGCGACAGGGTTGCTGTGGTGGCGGCGGCCCCTCCTAGGGGGTGACACAGACATCAATCCGCGTCTCCGCAGCACCGCGCCGAGCTCCGTAGTTACGATGTAACATATCGCCATGAGCTCATGGCGGTGGCTCAACTACGTAAATCTGCTTCGCTATACGTCGGGTTACTTTAGTGCCGTGCGCCTACTCCCCCCTACTTTCCGCCGCGTCCAGGCCTGAGCTAAAAGCTGAGCTCAGCCCTCTGGACGCGGCGAACGCAACACCACGAGGGTTCATGTAATCCACCTCCCTCCGCATCACCACCCCGGGCCCCTCCCCCACCTCCCCCACAGCTCCTTCAGCCCACCCCACATACACGCGCAGGCTATTAGCACAGCAGATGGCGTGGCCTAGCGTGGCGTGGTGGGGTCACGGCCGTTTTGTGCTACAACCTCCGTCGCGGTCTGGTGACGGAAATGGTCACTGAGAGGTGCCCGGCGTGCGGGGGGGGCGGGGGGGTGCTTCGGGGGGCCACCAGCACAGGGGCACACAAGCACCGGAAACGGGCGGTGCATCATTACACGCCAAGTCAAGAAGGGGTAAAAACACAGCTGCCGGCGTCCAAAGTTGCAACCTGCTGACTGAGCCCTTGGCTGGGGGGGGGGGTGTCGGGTGCTGCTATTGGGCCGAGCGGACGGAGGAAAGTAGCGGCGGGTTAGAGTAAGGCTGCGAATAGGGTTCATGGGGTCGCCATAGGGCCATGGGGCCTTGGGGGGGGTGGGGCGGGTGCCGCCCTTGTTGTCTGGGCCCGCCCCCAAGCCCCCACCCTACCGCCATGTCCGGGCCATGTGCCGGGCCATGTGCCGGGCCATGTGCCGGGCCATGTGCCGGGCCATGTGCCGGGCCATGTGACGCCTCCCTCCACCAGCTGGCGCCGCTTGATGAGGCCTGCCCGCCCGCACCGCCATTGCTGCCGTTGCTGCTCCCAGGTGGTGCTGATTACCCCCCCCCTTTCTCCACCACAGCGTCTGCTTGCTGCTGCTGCTACGGCTACGGCTACGGCTACTGCCCGTTGTCGCCGAGAGAGTCGCCGCTGGCTGCCAGCACGGCCGCTATTGACCCCAATAAAAAAGTGACGTGTGCGCATGATCTGGGTCAGAAAATAATTCCCTCAACCTTTTTATATTGTGACAGGCTCCTGGTTCGGGAGTGCAGTGACAGACCTCCGGCAGCCATGCCGTGCTTTGGGTGGGGTATTACACCACGCGGGGACACCGCTTGTGGCTGGCTTGACGGTAGGAAGGGAGAATGAAACAAGCAGGCCTCCTACTTCCCGCTGATGATAAGCGGAGACCAGCATATACCCCCACCCTAGGGTGCGTACCTTCTGCATGAGGTATAGTAACGCCCGGTGCTCGCTGCCTGCCTTGACATAGAGCACCGTGGTGGAGCCATCATGCTCGAGCGGCTGGACATCTGGCGCAACCTCCACGGCTGCCTTGGATCCCGCCAGCTTTCCCCCGGGATAAGGATCTGTGAGCTTGATGGGCCTGGGCTCTCGCGGCATGCCGGGGTATCGGAAGCGTTCCTGGTCTTCATCGTCGTCGCTTTCGCTGCTGGACCCATGAGGTGGCGAAACGTGCCCAGAACGCTGAGCGGACTGGCTCTTGGCAAGGAAGCCAAGCAATCCACGAGGAGCTTCCTGCTTCTCCTTTGGGCCGCGCTCTACGAAGCTAGCCCTCATCTCCGCGTCAGGACAGACATTGTGTGGCCCAGCTGGACCGGTATTGTATTTGAAACATATGTTATTTTCGTTTCGCTATTACATGATACTATGGCGAGACCGCAACTAGGTCATCGTCCTTCGAAGCGCGCTGGTCAGCGTAATAATCTTTCAAGGCATCTACGTTTCATTTGCGTACATCGAATGTGGGGAAATCTTGCTCATGTCAGAAATATTGAGTATAGGCAGCGTTGGCACAAAACTATCAGTTAGGTTGAGCAACGGTCGCAAAAATCCAAGGGGCGCAAGGGCCGATAAAACTCGTTATTACGAATATATGATCGCCTTTTGCTTTAGAATTAATCACCAGGTACACTTTGCCTACCAAACGCGTTTCAATTGTGCTTCTTTGCAACAGACAAGTGCAGAAGACACTCTCACTTGCTCGCTTAGCCGTACTTCCTCGAATTACCAAAGCGATAAAATTTCGGCATACTTATTGCATCGCAAGGCGTAGTATAGATGACTGGCGCATACTTTCCCAGCAGCGAGGAACCTCGCCACGAGGGTTGGCAAGATACATACACACACATACATACACACATACATACACACAAACTCCCACACACACACAGACGCACGCACTCATACAAATGTCCCATGGATGTATGCAGACACCTGACGGCATGTCAGCACTCCTCCTGCTGGACCCCCCCCACCTACCCTCCACCCCACCAAGACCCCACCTAGCGAATAACAACACTACGATTCCTGGACTCGCCCCCTTAGCTGGCGGAGCTGAGCAGTCTGGCACCATGGCCTCTCGTACTCTGGTCTGTACGGCTGGCAATGTACGGCTGGCAATGTACGGCTGGCAAGCAAGAAGTCGATTGTTCTTCAAGGGCTCCACTGCATCACTGGTGCATTGAAATCCAGTACAGAAATCTTAGGTCTAACCTACTTGAGCACAGCGATTAACATACACTACACTACATTACTAACGCGCGCGGAGTGACACCACTAGCAGTAACAGCATGTTTACCAGTAGCGCTTCCTTCAGGAGCTTGGGAGGCACAGTCGACCCTTTTACATTTAATACATTTACAGTAAAAATACTCACGGCCTCACTCGCCCCGAGCCGTAGCTGCACCACAAGCTGCCCAGAAGCCCCATCCGCCGCTGTGGCGTTGGGGAACAACTTACCAGAGACTTACCGTTCTCACCGCTCCTGGTTGGATGGTTAATCCAGTGGTGCAATGGCGCCATGATTCGTACATAAGTCTGTACGGCAAACATACTACTTTCGGTGTTCTCCTCTCTGCTTGACTACATGCCTCTTGCTTTTTACTCACTCCGCTTTTCACTCTCTGTGTTTTACTTGAAGGTTCGAATACTGTTCCACATCATTGAATACAGTTCCAATTCTTTTCTGTGTTTCCACATTCCCTACTACGTAATGCGAGCTCGGTACACGCGTCAAGGGGGTTTCGAGGGCCGTCTAAAACGATCACGGGCCTACCACGAGTTGCAAACCCGCATTGTAACCCTCGCGTCCCGCGCACTACAACGCCGGAAGGTCCGCGACGGGACCTATCAACCTTCGGCAGAGCTTGCACTTGCACTTAAACCGTCGATGGCCTCTGGCAGTTGTGGCGTCATGCAACTGTAGCCGACTCGACAAAGCATGTGCGTGCAGGAGAAGTCCTAATTATCTCCAAGTCGGCGAGAGACAGCGGCTCACGGAAGATTTAAAACAAGGCCTAGGGGGGGATGGACGATCGGTTAGCAGGCACGGCTGCAAGAGCTCTGGCCCGGCATCTGGCCCCGCCGCACGCTTCCACACGGCGTTCCTCGCGCGCCGCCACCTCGGACACCCTTGCTAGTTTTCAGAACCCGCTACTATATCGCCGCCGCACAGCATATGTTGCTGTTTCCGCCACTGCTGCCATTGCCGTCGCCAACGCGGCGAAACGACTCGTGCTGCTACTGCTGCTGCGGCGGCGGCGGCAGCGCCGGCTATAGCACCATAATTTCGCCGCCCACAGCCAAATGGTCCGACGGAAAAAACTCATCGGGGATGGCGGTGAAAGCGATATCTGCGAACGGGTCACGCCAGGAGGCCTCACGCCCGCCGCCATCGCCGCCGCCGCCGTCTGGGCCCAGCGGCGGCAGGCCGTCGTCACTGTACGGCATCGCCAGCGCCGAGCTGACGGCAAAATCGCCTCGGGAGAGCCACACAAAGTCGATGCAACCGGCCCAAGTGGCGGTTCGTGTGGTCAGCGGAGGTTCCCTGGAGGGGTGGGGGAAAGGGTATGTGTCAACACGGCCGGTCAAATACTCCCCCAAGTGGCTATGCCACTTGTCAACTGCCGCTGGGGACACCGCGGCTGCAAGGTGGGTGTCGGGAAGATGGCGGCAGTGACGGCGGCGGTGTCAATGGCCTCCAGTAGCAGTAGCAGTAGCAGTAGCAGTAGCAGTAGCAACAGCAGTAGCAACAGCAGTAGCAACAGCAATACTAATAGCAGTAGCCGTGGCCGTGGCCGCAGGATAAACGAGGGTTTCAAGGCCGATCCACAACCTCTCCCACTCCCACCCTCCCACTCCCACCCCCCCACTCCACCCTCCCCCTCCACCCTCCCACTATCAACCTGCCAAAAAACTCCGCGTTCATGCTGGTCAGCTGCAGCTGGGCGCTGGTGAGGGGCACAGCCGGGAAGCGCTGTGACCCCGGTGGGGCGGGGGGCTCGCCCTCCCACACGCGAGTGGCGGGGTGGTCGGGATGCTTGGGAGGGAGCGACCCGTGGGACAGTAGCGAGTACACGCCACTAGCCAGGCCGCCTGGCGGGACCTGCGGTTCCGGAGCGGTGGGAAGCGGAGCGGAAAACAACTGGATGAACGTGCAGACCCGGATATGCGGACCCAGATCGGGATCATCTGACAGCTGACAACCACCATTTCCACCATTTCCACCACTTCCACCACTTCCACCATTTCCACCGTTTCCAGCCTAACGGGGGCATGACGAGCGCAACGAGCATCAGGGGCATGAGGAGGTGCTTTATGAGGGCAGGACCAGGTGGGCTCCTCATACAACAAGAAGTAAGGAAGGAAAAGGAGGGCGGAAAAGGGATTTTTCTGGACGCGGCTCCGGCGCGAACGGCTATGGCCGAAGAGCAGAAGGGAGAAGGCCGGGCAGGGGGAGGCGAGGGGAGGGGGAGACGAGGCGAGGCTTTCATAAACGATGCAACATGGGACAGTGACATGCGGTGTCACACAGCCTCCAGGCGCCAGTAGCCGCCATTACATTGGGGTATTAGGACTGCTCGCGTGTCAAATACCCCACAGCCACTACCCCACCTCGGAGTGGAGCGCTGCTAAGCTTTACAAGCTACTGCTACTGCTGCTACTACTGCTGCTACTGCTGCTGCTACTGCTGCCGCTACTGCCGGTGGTGCGAGCGCACCTCTGGATCAAACTTGTCCGGTAGGCACTTCCGGGCCAGGCTGTTGAAGTCCCCGAAGAGCACCAGACCGGGAGCTGACCCGTGGGTCATTTCCCCGCCACCGTTACCGCCACCGCCGCTACCGCCGCCGCCGCCGCCGCCGCTGCTGCTGCTGGCGGACGCAGCACCGCCAGAGGCCGCCGCGGGTGAGGACCGGGACGCGGCCGCGGAGGTCCTCGCGAAGGTGGAGAGCGAACCGCAGAGCAGGGCGGCCTGCAGGGGTCGCAAGGAACGGAACAAGGGGGAACGCGCGATTGGCCCGTTGAAAAGACTCTATATCCCTCGGGGGATGTCCGCCCCTGTAACAGCACCAGCACCATCAAGGTGACGATTTACATGCCGGTTGAAAGGCATTCACCGGGAGGGATTGGAAAGGCAGGCAGGTGTGCTTGACGCGTTCGGATGCTGATGAGGCACACAAATACACACACATACATACAGGTACATACAAATACATATACATACATACACACTCCCCTTCCCCAGGGCAGCCCCACCGCCCCACCGACCTGAAGAGCCTTGACATCCGGGAAGTCCTGTTGTCGTACATTGTGTAATCGTGCCGTACGGCGGGAAGGGGAGGGTGGTTACTGGGGGTTAACCCCGGTTTGCAAGTGTGGGGTAGGTAGGGGTGAAGAGGCGGGGGTAGACACAGGCCAGAGAGTACGTAGGTACTCCCCTCACCCATCACATCCACCACCATTTCCCGGCGCGGTTCCGGCGGACCTGCTGAAGGGAACTCAACAGCTCTCCCTCCCGCTATTGCCCCTTCCCACTCCCCACTCCCAATGCGGAGTCCTCCCGCAACTGATATCTCAAACCCAAAGACAACACCGATAAAAAAAACTTGCTTAATCGCCCCTTCCTCCCTTTCTTTCACCCCGAACCGAACCCCTCTCTTCACCTCACGCTAGCCTCAGCCCCCCGGCCGCCTGAACAAGCCCATCCTCAGCGCCATTCACCAAACCCACAGCCCCAACCCCCCAGCCATGGGACCGGGGGGCTGACGGGCGATGCACCAACCCCCTTACATAGACACCAAACACACACATACATACATACATACATACATACATACATACATACATACATACATACATACATACATACATACATACATACATACATACATACATACATACATACATACATACACACCGGATTCCAGAAGAGGTGTGTCACTGCCGCCACCAGCAGGCGGCCGGTGGGCTTGTGTCGGAACAGCGACATGAGGACCCCCTCCCCGAGCTCACGTAGCTTGGACCAGGGCCGAGTGCCTGAGTGAGGTGGCGATTGGGCGGAGGCGGCGGAGGCGGCAAAGGGCAGTTGCAGGCGAAGCGGGGTGTGTGCGGGGGAATTAGGAGGCGGAGGAAGGGGAGGCTTAGGTGTGCTCTGGGGTGAAGGAGAGGACTGGAGAGAGCCTGGGGACTGGAACCGGGATAGGGCTCCTCCCCGGGGAGACGGTGGGGTAAGACGAACCACTGGCGAACGGAGGAGTGGGGTCGAGGTGGCGTACGGCCGTACGGCACTGCTGAGATATCGATGCGCCGCCTTGACGGGCTTACAAGTAGGAAGTAGGCCTTTTTGCGCCTACTGCTTTCATTCCCCCTCTTATATACCCCTCCTTCCCCCCTCACCCACGCGGCCCCCAAAACACACACACACCTGCCACACCCGGCGGCAGTCCCGCGACCCCCGGGTCCATTTTAGAGTAGAGCTGCTGCCGGGATGTCACCGCCTCCAACACCCCCTCCCGCCACATCAGTGCAACGCCCTCAGGCGGCCCAGTCACAGGGCCCACCTGCAGCCGGCCAGCAGACATCGACCATAGCCATGGCCTCAATCACCGCCGCCCCACAATCATCCATAGCAGAAGACGCGAAGAATTAAACAATGCCCCCGTGGGGAAAACCCAAAGCCGGGGGGCCCCCCGGGCCCCCGATGCAGGATCGCGCTCGCTGCGGCGTTCCCACCTCCTAAATCCTTAGGATTCCCCATACAAATGCACGGTTTTCCGGACACACATGCAACTACCCCACTACCCTCCCTCTCTGCGCGCAGTGCAGTGTTGTCGAGAGTTGGGTGGGGGGAGGGTTCCTCCTTTCTCACCGGTCGCTCCATGAACACCCCCCGCATCCCCCGCCGGAC
>NW_003307606.1:767817-769174 GCF_000143455.1 Volvox carteri f. nagariensis
AGCCATTTTCAGACTGTAAATAATAACCCATCTGGTGTTGTGGTGCGAGAGTCTGCTTTTTGGGCGGTCAAACCACCGGGGTTCACTGCTGTCAGTCAGCCAGTCAGTCAGACAGTCAGTTAGCGTCGTGTCTCATGGTGAACTCGCATGCCACGCTGAACTGAGAATTGCATTTAAAGCTACTAAAAATTTCTATCGATTTACTGAAGGAGTTAATTCACATACTTTGTGCGTGAAGATACAGCTTCCCGCGGGCCATGGCTTTGACATCCTCCGCCGCTCGCGGCCTCGCACCGCTTCTCCTGGTCGCCGTGGTACAGCAAACAGCAGCCAGCAATATGCACCACTTCGCTTTGCAACATTCATTCATAGGTGACGACGGCAAGCCGCGCTGCAGCAGCGGCCCACTGCCGATGTATGTATGTTCGCCATGGCCATCTTCCTGGTCTAACATTGCCGAAAGCCCAGCGTGCTTGCGATGAATGCGGCAGGCAGTCCACGGCCTCCAGGGATGTGTTGCCTCCTTAGCGAGTCTGTCGAGGACAGCACGAGGACCTCCTACTGCGGCTGCACTGGCTGCACCGGGGCCGAGCCCTTTTCGGTTCCAAGGAAGCTGACTACCCTAGTCACTGCTAACGGTTGTCGGTTTAACCGTTTGCAGCACTGCGGTTCAGTTATTCGCCCGCCAGGAGGCAGCGAACTCGAGCTGTCTAGCGGACTTCTTTTACGGATACCCAAACTACAGCCGTGTTTGAACTCGTCGGGTTGCCGTGGGAAGACACGGGGGCACAGGTTGTGGGGAGACCACGGTGATGCTGCATGCAGAGTAGCGCATCCATTTTGGGATGGCGGCACGGTAGTATATACGGCACGCCGCCGTCTTGCCAGGTCCCCAAATAACCCCGTGGGGCAGGTAGGGCGCCGCACTGTCCGAATGACGATATAGGTTATATCCGTTAGCTGCCCTTGTCCTTGAAGCACCGAAATGGTGCGGATGCAACAGCAGGTTCGCATGGCGGCTAGGTTGCATGCTTTGACTGCTGAAATGCGGATGCAGGCGCCTTGCAAGCAATGTTCGAGTACGGGGCATGGAAATGACTGGGCATGCTGAGAAGTGTAAAATCATCTCCAATGTATGTGTCACATTGTATTGATGCTGAACACATCGGTAACTACAGTGACAGAAGGTAGTACGGCACACAATCATCTAAACACACGCGCTGAGGCACTTCGCCAGCATGGCCTTTTCAGCGGCCAGCTGCAACATTAACTGCTATAGGTAATCGGCGTACATTCTTCAGGTGTTGTCGTACAATCGTCAGATATCCACACCATTCCCGTACGGTCGCTCTCACCC
>NW_003307606.1:769247-772890 GCF_000143455.1 Volvox carteri f. nagariensis
CCATGCGGCCCAATGACCTCCTGTTGCTGTTACCTTACAAGATCCACTCATCCATTCACTCATTCATTTTCCTTTCATCCATTCATTCCTTTGTTCCACACGAACAGGACTCCGTCAAACTAGGCATTCATTCATTCATTCATTCATTCATTTAGACCACCAGTACTACCTGGTCTACCTGCGGTCTACCAGTTTTGTCCATGCACATACATTAGGTGCGGACACGCGTGAAGGATGTGGGGCTATGTGTCTGTCTGTCTGTCTGTGTGTCTGTGTGTCTGTGTGTGTCTGTGTGTGTCTGTGTGTGTCTGTGTGTGTCTGTGTGTGTCTGTGTGTGTCTGTGTGTGTCTGTGTGTGTCTGTGTGTGTCTGTGTGTGTCTGTCTGTGTGTCTGTGTGTCTGTGTGTCTGTGTGTGTCTGTGTGTGTATGTGTGTCCACGCCTACCTGCAGGCCAAGCAGGTCTGGATTGAGGTGGTCCAGCTCCCGTAGCAGTCCCCCCCTGCGGTACTTCCAGGCCAGGAACTGCGGCGGACAGTAGCTGTTGTAACTGTGAGGGCGGCGCGCAGGTTGTGGTGGTGGAGCAGGTGGGGGCGAGAGGGCGGAAGGTTTTGGGTTGAGGGTTGGAACGAGGGCAGAGTTGGAATGCGGATGCCGGAGTGCGGTTGGTGGCGGATGGTGTTTTAGGGGGGTGCATGCCCATTCCACGAGAGGTCTAGTTCAGGAATGTTGGGATTCGGTAATTCGCAGCGTGAATGGGATTGCTGTTGTATTGGGGAAGAATGGGGAAGGCTAGGTTGAGCGGGGGAAACGCAGCGGCTGAGTGGAAATGTGCGTTCTACTTTTGGCCCCAGGGCCCTGTGCATTGCACAATAGATTAAGGATAAAGGGCGTGCAACTATCAATTGACACACCTTGCATACTTTGGCGCAAGGATGTTATAGCTAATGACTTTTAACGAGTTCGGACTGGGGATGTAACTGCGGTCCTGGGGCCGAAATCCAGCAGCAGACACCATGATGTGCTATAAATTTGTACCCTTTGCATCGATCTATTTCGGGAAAAGTTGAGGAACGGCAGAAAGCGAAGTCCATCATGCTTCCGTACCGTGGCCAAAACGCCAGCTTCACGCGGGCCAGGCATATTGCGTACCTGCGTACCTGCGTAAAACTACTTTTTGGGGCCCGCAAGAAGTAATGACATTTTTGCAACTACGCTACAGTCTTTCTAATTCGGAGAGGCCTTGAAATCTATGCCCAGCGACGCAACCAACGGACGTCTTACAATTTTCTTTTCCACGGTAGCGTTCATCTATGTATCTATTTGGCTTCTAGTTGTGGTAGGATTTCGTTATACGCCGCATTGCGATTACGGGTATCGTTAGTTGACGAAGTTGCCATCTTGTCATCCCGCGCCCGCAGCCTTTCTTCGAGGACAACCACCCCTTCCTAAAGCTCTTTCCTCCTGTCGAGTACGCTTTCCTGCTGGCAAACACGGTCGTGGTCCTGTTCGGCGCTACCTCGCTCGGATACGCGGGCTGGGCGTTGCTCACGCAATAGGCGGGCCCACGAGCATCATCAGCTGAAGCATCAGCAGCAACAGTACGAACATTTAACGGTTAGACGCACCGCTGGGTGTGTGGCGGTTGGGTGCAGGTCAAGCTGCGGGGAGATCCTAACACGCTGCCCTTGCGTCGAGGCCCGCGGCGGGCTGGCAGCCCACAGAGCGCGGTTCAGTGCGGCTGCACAGACCCTGTGTGTAGGGACGCAGCCCCTACACCGGGCGAGAAGCAGCGGGATATTCACGGCGTTGTTTTGCTGGCAGCTCCGGCCCTGTGCAGGGTGCGTTGCGGATAGGGCCGTTTTTTACATACTGACGGCAGCACGTCCACAGCCAGCAGCGTGTCACCTTGGGCGGTAGCGCCGCACAAGGCAGAAATAGCAGGGGCCAGCTGCAGGGGAGAGCGCTTTGCTGCAGGTTTTATAACGTTGCGGAGGGGGCAGGAGAGGCTGTTGCGAGTACCTGCTTGGGTGACCCAGATCAAAAAACAGCAGGTGATCCAGTTAAAAAAAACGGTTGATCCAGTTTAAAAAAACGGTTGACCCAGATCGGAAATTCAAGTTGGGTACTCAGGGTGACCCAAATCAAAAAACGGGTCAAACAGTTGACCCAGATCAAATAACAGCAGGTGATCCAGCCCAGATCCAGAAACGGTGATGACCCAGATCGCATGCAATCACGCGATGAGGTTGGACGTGGAGACGTGGCAGAGCCAGCTGGAGGAGCTACTGGTGCTCAAGTCCGTGTACGACGAAGATTTTAGGTTGGTACGGCAGTACGGCACAGCCGCATGTTTTTTTCCAGATGTATGTGTTTTTAGCAGGGTCAGGGCGGGGAAAGCCCACTAAGCCCACCAAGCTGATGCGGTGTACGCTAGCTGAACGGACATCCCCATCCCGGGTCGCCCCGTGTGTGTGTTTTGGGCGCCGTACTGCCACCTGGCGGCAGAGGACACCTGCGAGCTGCAGTCTGTCTGACACCGGAACCTGAAGCCCTGCCGGCATTGAAAGGAAACCGGTCGTACAGTTTTTAAACGAAACCGGTCGTACCGTTCAAACGGAGCCGGCCGTACAGATTCACTTCATCTCTGTCTCCCATTCCATTTCGATCCTGACGGATTATAG
Organism: Volvox carteri f. nagariensis; assembly: GCF_000143455.1. NCBI lineage: Eukaryota > Viridiplantae > Chlorophyta > Chlorophyceae > Chlamydomonadales > Volvocaceae > Volvox > Volvox carteri. Next base: position 771,929 of record NW_003307606.1, read on the forward strand.
GCTGCTAGCGGCTCCAGGGGTTGGCTGCCAGCCGCTATCGGTTACTGCTGATGCTGATGATGCGGCGGCGGCTGATGGAGGACACTGTACAGGGCAGCAACAGCAGCAGCTGCAGCAGCAGCTAGGGCCTGAGGACGGCTGCTTAAACCCCGAGGAGTTGCTCAGCGCGGGGCCGCCGCCGGAGCTGCTGGCAGTGGGCGCTGACGGCGGCGACGGCCGCGGCGGCGGCAGCAACTGCTTTGTGGCAGAGGCGCTCGTACATGTGGACGTTCCGCAAGGGGGTCTGCAATTAATCTTGGAGGTGCCGCCGCCACCGCCGACGCCGACGACGCCGCCGTCGTTCTCATTACCGCCGCCGCAGCCGGTGAAGGCGGTAGCGACGTCCTTGGCTTGCACAAGCGGCGGCGGTGGCGGCGGCGGTGGCGAGCTGAGGATGGGGGGCAGCGGCAACGGATACCCCCGCGATGACGACATTGGTGGCTGGGTTGCCGCGCCGACTAAGCGCGGCGGCAGGGGTGGCGGGAGAGGCGCTGGCCGCGGCGGCGGCGGCGGCAGCGGCGGCGGTGGCAGGCGCGGTCGCGGCAGTGGCCCCGTGGTTGAGGGCTTTTCCGGCGGTGATTCCGGTCATGGTAGTGAACGGGTGGAAGCGGAGTACGGCAGGGGCCCGGCCGGGCGCGGTGCCAGATCCGGCGGCGGCAAGGTTGGCGTGTACGGCAACCGCCTGACGTCACATCCGCCGGACAGTTTCCCGCGCACCTCTAACGCCGAGGCAGCTCCGGGCAGTGAGGGGTGTAGCGGCGGCACCCGGGGGCCATCACATCCCGGCGGCAGCGGCGGTGGCGGCCCGGCGCAGCAAGCTGACCGCCGTACTAGCAACGCCGCCGTACGGAGCCCTTCAGTGCCTGCACCTGCGCCTGCGCCTGCGCCTGCGGCTAACATCATGGTGCCGCCAACATCGTCGA
>NW_003307606.1:775128-780105 GCF_000143455.1 Volvox carteri f. nagariensis
GAGGGCTGAGCGGGCTATTTCGTGCAATACGGGGGAGTATATCATCGGGGGCTCCATTGGCATGGATTCCTAGGGCTGTCCTGCTACCGCGGGCTATCTCCCCCCTCCCCCTCCCCCCCTCCCCCTGGCAGCAGCTTCAATCGTTCTTCGTCTTTCCCCCTCCCCCACCCCTCAATCACCCCCCCGCCCCCGCCCTCCCCGCCCACCCCTCCCCCGCCCACCCCCGTCAGAGAGCCCTGCCTGGAGGACAAGGACCACTGCACGCTGTGTCCTGGATGCTTCTTCTCCTTCTGTGCTCTGTGTGAAGAGCCCTGGCACCCGGGAAGGTGTGTGTGTGTGTGTCTGTATGGTCGTGTGTGCGTCTGTGTGTTTGGAATATTTCGAAGGGATTTGGGAAGGGGGAGATGTGTATGTATGTATGTGTGTGGAACCATATCGCGGGGAAAAAATGTCTGTCTGTTTTAATGAATATCACTTATTTCTCCTTTTTCCCTCCCCGTCCTCCTTCCCCCATCCACCCCCCTTCTCCTCCCCCCTTTCAGCGCCTGTCTGGATGCGGAGGCCCGGTTGGCCCTTCTGGAGGAGCGCAGGGCGGCCGGGGGGGGCGCCGGGGGTGGGGGAGGGGGGATCAGCGCCATGGAGCGAGCGAGGAGGGAGATGAACCGCCGTAATGAACTGAAGAGCCTGGCGGTGCTGGCGGTGAGGGGTGGGGGCCTTGGGTTTGCTGGGTTGTTGTGTATGTGTGTTGGAGGGGGAAGGTCGGGAGCGGAGGGGAGGGTGGGATGGTTGGCGGGTGCGGTGGGTAGGAGGGGAGAGGGGGAGGGGGGAAGGGGGAAGTAGGGGGAAAAGGGGGGAGGGGATCGAGTCTTGGAGGAGTGTTGGGGAATATGTGCATGTGCACCCCAGTGGTGTTTTCGCCATCCCGCACCAGCCCCTTCACCTCCACCAAAGTTTGAGTCGTCTCCTCCTCTCCCCGCCGTCCCCACTCCAACCCCCGTGTGTGTATGTACGACAGAGCACCACCAAGCAGTGCCCCAGTTGCTCCATGGGTGTGGAGAAGAGCGAGGGTTGCAACAAGATGACTTGCAGCTACTGCGGAGCGTACTTCTGCAGGCGCTGCAATCAGGTGGAGAGGGGGGAGGGGGAGGGGGAGGGGGGGAAAAGGCGAACCACGAGCGAGTGAAGCTGCTGCCAAGGAAAGAGTGCTGCAGTGCGGCCGATGTGCAGAGAGCAAAGAAACTGACCAGGGAGGGGGGGTAAAGGGAAGTGTAGGAACGGGTAAATGACGACAGGAAACCCTAGACCAGGGGTGCGGTATTGGTTAGAGCCTAGCTAGACTGCTGCGGCAGATGTGCAGGAAGCAAAGAAACTGACCAGTCGGCGGGTGTGAAGCAGCAGTCCTCTCGACGATTTTAGTAATCATGGCGACAGCGGAAAACTATCTACCTAGCCGCAAAGACTAAGATAAGAGCGGAAGAAGAGCAGTAGATCCAAGCCGTAAAATAGTAATAAGCTGCTGGTGACAAGCAAGTGCTCCTCCCAACCCCCCAACACGCGCAACCGACCCGACCGACCCAACTATCCTTGTCCGGCTACAGCCGACCTCCGCAACGCGATGTACCGACATAGCTCGACTCTCCTCCGGACTCTCCTCGGACGGAGGGGGGAGTGGGGAAGGGGAGGGGAGGGTTACCCCGAGGGAAGAGGAGCCGGCCAGGCTCCCTCACCTCTCCGCCTCCTTGGGGAGTGTGGAGGGGGGGGGTGGAGGGGGCGTAGGGCCTGTATGTATGTGTGTGTGTGGGGGGGGGGTACATAAGAGGTTATGCCATCTGTAAAGCGTATAAGAAATGCGTCTCATACACGAACGTGCATGCGCCGCCGTCCGCATAATTGTATATGTGAAGCGCGTGATGTGACGAACTGTTTGCGTCGGTTATTGATTGTGTTTAGCTTACTCGGAGTTGCCCCCCGGTACTGCGCGCTGCGGTGCGCTCCCCCCTCCCCCCTCCCCCCGCCGCGATGCACTCGTCATGCAGATCATTCGCGGCTACGACCACTTCCAGCAGCCGCTGGACGGCGGCGAGGGGGCCTGTGTGCTGTTCGAGCAGCAAGAGATTGACCGGTGGAATGCGAGATGGGGAGCTGGTGAGACGACCGTTGGCCGTGGCAGCGCTGGCGGCGCCGCCACGGGCGTTGGGTTTTGCGGTGGTGGTGGTGGTTAGTGGCGATGGCTGCGTGTCATTGAGCTGCTGCGGACTCATGGCTTTATGGAGAGGGGAAGGGGTGGTGGGAAAGCTGTCCAGCTTAAGGACGAGCGTCGTTATTGTGGGTGGGTGGTGGTAGTGGGCGGTAGTGGGTGGACTTGCATGCGTGCTGTGCTCTGTGTGCTGTGCTCTGTGTGTGCGACGGTGACGTGACGCAGCGCATCCTGTTGTTATCGGGAGCAGCTGCAGAAAAAGGTCCTGTTGTGCAGTATTGTGCAGCGAATCCTCCTTCTCCATTTCCATCTCCTCTCCTGAACCCCTCCCCCCCACCTCCACCTCCACCTCCCGCGGCAGGCCCCCGAGTCGCTCAGGTCGAGCAACGTGGCGCGATGGTCGGGTGGCTGCAACAGAACGTCGGACAGGTAGCAGTTGCAAGTGTGTGTTGGGAAGCGGGGGCCCCCAACTCCCCCTCTATTCGGGACAGAGCAGCTGCACCAGAAAAGGGTGGTACCCTCTCTCCCCCTTCCCCCCCGCACCTGCACCGCAGTTGCCTTCCCTTTTTCTCTGTACTGTACCCTTCCCCATCTCCACCTGCTGCTTCTCCCTTCCCTCCACTCCCTCCCTTCCCTCCACTCCCTCCCTTCCCTCCACTCCCTCCCTTCCCTCCACTCCACCCCGCCCCGCCGCAATGGCCGCCCAGGTACGGCTGTGTCATTGTGTGGTGTGTGGACAGCGCAACGTCAAGGAGGGCGGCAACAACGACATCCGCTGCTGGTCCTGTAACAGCCACTTCTGCTACCTGTGCCGTACATGGCTCCGTACCAAACCCGGGGCGCATTTCGGGCCAGGCAGATGCCGTCAGCACTCCGACGACTGACGGACAGACATACAAGGGTTTGGCACTACTGGTAACGCGCGACCATTGGCCCCGGGAAATCCCGGGATCGATATCCGTTAGGGTCAAAAGCCCTTCCGATGGTGGAAGGCATTGCGCCCCTAGTTGATGGACGGTGGTGACCTGGGATAAAGTTAACCTGCGAGCCGACCAGGAATGGAGTTGGGCCGCTGTCGACCCGGCAGATTCCGTTGGATGCTGGTGGTGGGTGCGGAACCTGAGCGATCCACTGAGAAGTTGACTAGGGTGACTGGATGAGGGTGCCCCGAAATACCGGGGAAGGCAGGGTTTCGCAGGGTAGCTGCCACATGGGGCGAAGATACACCCCCCTGTTTCACACATCATACATGCGGACTAATTGAAGTGAACTGGTGTTTGGCGGACTGGCTAAGGCACATTCCCTGAGAGCCCCGGGGCATACCCGAGTCGTGCCTGCCTGTCTGTCTGTCTGTACATATGTATGTATACATGTGCATGTACTAAAGGCCTAGCGTTTTTTCAAGGGAACACGTACGCGGGCTCTGGAATTGTGCTCTAGCATGCGTTAATCGACTGGTGGTACTTCATTTCGTCCGGCTTGATTTGTAAATGCTTCTAGCATGCGCAGGAATGATGCCTTGGTAGCTTGGTAGACTCTACGTGTGGTGGTTTGGGGTCATGAATTGGAGAGACGAAGCAGAGGAGCTCAGGGCGTTGTGAGGGCGGATATGAGAGCCTAGGTGCGGCTTAAGGGGAGAGGTAGGTAATGCGGCTCTGAGGGAATGGGATTGTGGAAGGGGTTAGTGATGACGGTGATCATGACGAAGGGCTGTTGGTGAGAGGAGCGGTTGGGTGAGTGAGCGAGGCCCGAGGGCGGCAGCATACGTGGAGGACGTCTTGGTGGTGGTATGATGATGTGGTGTGGTGTGGAGAGGCAGTGAGGGGGCAGAGAGGGGTACGTGGAGTTATCCCCGTGCGGCATGCAGCGCAGGAAACTCGTCGGAGGGGGAGGGGGAGGGGGCGGGGGAGGGGGGGGCAGGATTGACCGCTTAGTTAGGCAAATACCGCAGGCACAGCCCCCAAAGGCCTGTGTGTAATGGCCCAATGCCCGATTTAGCTTTTGGACACCGGATCCATAGGTGGCCGCCATGGAACTTCCGTTGTTTGCGCATCTCAACGGAGCGCCAAGGTGCCGGCACAATGCGAGCCTTCATCTGCAAGCAAAGGATGAAGCAATGTAAAAATTATCACGGAGCGGACGTTGTCGACCCCAAAAGCATGCGGTAATGAACTATCGGCGCATTTCGTAATAAGCTTGCCGGCAATATTTTTTGGGCGGGGCCCCAGCGCGAAGCGCCCAGGGGGGCCCCGACCTGTAGGATTGCCCATGTCCGTGTGTGTGTGTGTGTGTGTGTGTGTGTGTGTGTGTGTGTGTGTAACGGACCAAACATAATATCTCGCCCGCCTGAAACTCGTTATAGGTACTATACAGCATTCTCTATTGCAAGGTATCTCGCATGTAGCCAACAAAAATCGTATGAGCACAAACAAGTTTGGCTGCCTCAATTGACCGAGGCCAAAGTCACATCAACGCCTCTCGCGCTAAATTTCATCTCAAAAGGTACCGCGTATCTCATATTTGAATTCTTAGATGACGGCGTATGATAACTCGAACTCCCAGGCCTTGAGTGTGTAACGGACCAAACAGAATATTTCACCCGGCTGAAACGCGTTATCGGTACTATACAGCATTCTCTATTGCAAGGTATCTCGCATGTAGCTAACAAAGACCGTATGAGCACAAACAAGTTTAGCTGCCTCCATTCACCGACCTCAAAAGCCACATCGACGCCTCTCGCGCTAAATTTCATCCCAAAAGCTGCCGCGTATCTCACAATG
>NW_003307606.1:782362-790513 GCF_000143455.1 Volvox carteri f. nagariensis
CTACTAGCACCTTTCACCTCTTGAAGGAGCACGTCATCAGCGTCCTTCAACATAAGGGATTAGTAACTGACGAGCAGGATCAACGGGCTTTGGGCGTCATTAAGGAATTCATCCGCGTCCTGGAGAAGCCTCTGTACGCGCGTCACGCAAAGGCGTACGACCTGTGGCTTGCCTTGGCGGCGAAGTATGGCCAACAGACGCGGGCTGCGAAGAGCCTGCTAGTGCAACGGTCTTCAAAATGGAAGCGAACGAGACCGTCAGCGACTATATCGCCAGGTTTCAAGTGCTTCGACTTGAGTTTGCGGCAATCGATCTTAGCTTGGCGGATGACGAGGCAGTGGGCCACGTCTTGAGAGGTCTGCCTGACGCGTATGCGATGATCCGCACGGTGATAGAAAATGCAACCGATGTAGACGACGTAGAGAAGCTGGAGATGCGACTACTCGTCGAGGAACAGAAGGTAGAGACGGAAACCAAGAAGTCGCCCATAAAAGGAGCTTACAACGTCGCATGGCAGGCGCCACATAAGAGGAAGGACAACCGAAAGTGTTTCTACTGCAAGGAGCAGGGCCATTTGGTCACGAAGTGTCCGAAGCTTAAGGACAGCAGGTCTCTTGATGTCAAGTGGGTATTCTCGCTGAAGCGTGACAAGCATGGGGCCATTGAGCGCTTCAAGGCACGCCTAGTAGTGAAAGGTTTTATGCAATGTGAGGGTGTGGATTTCCAGGAGGTCTTTGTGCCGGTGAGTCGCCATACCACCTTGCGTACTTTTTTGTCTATGGTGGCTGGTGCCGATATGGAATTACACCAGTTCGATGTTAAGACGGCGTTTTTGAATGGCGATTTGGAGGAAGAGATATATGTTAATCAACCGCCCGGTTTTGAGGAGGGAGGCCCGGGCATGGTTTGTCTTCTCCATAAGGCCTTGTATGGCCTTCGTCAAGCATCTTGCGCGTGGTATGACATGTTGTGTGAAGAATTAGTATCTATGGGCTTTGTGCGGACCCTAGTTTTTTTGTGCGCCGTAAACAAGGCGAGATTGTATACCTTTTGGTTTATGTAGACGACGTTTTGATTGCAGCTTGGAGTGAGAGAGCTGTTTCAGAAGAGAAGGCGGCTATCATGCGGCGGTTTGAGTGTCGTGATTTGGGGGAAGCAAGTTTATTTTTGGGTCTTTCCCTTAAGCACGATCGAGTGGATAGGGTGATTACCGTGTCCCAGGGGTGTATGGTCAAGGACATTGTGGGTCTTTATGGCATGGCTAATGCATGGCCGAAGTCTGTACCTATGAGTACTGGAACCGTTTTACCTAATGCTGCAGTGGAAGATCGGCTGGATCGAGAGTGTTTCCCGTATAGCCAGTTAATTGGCAGCTTGTTGTACGTGTCTGGATGTACTCGTCCTGACATCACACAAGCCGTGGGAGTTTTAGCGCGGCACATGTCGAATCCTAGCAGGTCGGACTGGAAAGCAGCAAAGGAGGTAGTGCACTATTTGGCAGGAACGTCTGATTACGGATTAGTCCTAGGCGGTGAACGAGCAGACGAGAGGTTAGTTGGGTATAGTGATGCTGATTATGCGGGTTGTGCTGACTCGCGGCGGTCAACGTCTGGTTACGTTTTTACTCTTCATGGTGGTACAGTTAGCTGGGCTAGCAAACTTCAGCGGATCGTGGCTGCGTCCACTATGGAGGCTGAGTACATGGCTGTTTCGGAGGCTGCTAAGGAGGCTTTGTGGTTGCGACAATTACTTGGCGATTTCGGCTACAACCTCAAGCCAACGCAGATCAATTGTGATAGTCAGAGCGCAATTCGGTTGGCGAGCAATCCGGTTGTTTCGAAGCAATCGAAGCACATCTCTGTGCGTTATCATTTTGTGCGGGAGCAGGTAGCACTCGGTACGCTTGTGATGGTAGATTGCAGGTCGGAAGATATGGTAGCTGACTGCCTAACGAAGCCTTTGCCGTCTGAGAAAATTGTGAAGCATCGTGTAGCTATGAACGTGTGCAAGTCCTGAGCGCGTGGGAGTGTTGGAAAGTGCTCTAAGGTACACTCAGGCTTGACACTTCGGTAGTTTGGTTAGTTGCTTTTGTCTCAATACGACATCGAATCAGGATTGGCTGCGGTATGCTTATATACTGCTTGCGTCTTCATTATATCTCTCTCTCCTTGTGTAACGATATGAGTGAGTGATGTGTTCACTGAAGGACTCTTATTTCTAACAAGCACGGTATGAAAATTCTATGGAAGACGATTGTGTGCCGTCAACATATTGTTCTGCCACATCTGCAAAGGAACAGCTGCTGGCACATGGCCTAGTTCTGATAATAAAAGCCCGTATGCAGGATAGCACATCGAGATCCGGAGTTCTGACCCAGTGGTCGCCTCTTACCATGCCTTCGAGCCCACCCACACAGAGCGCCCAGCGTCCGGACCAAGCACCCGTTTACGACCAGTATTTTTTGCACATGGCCTTGTTCTCATAACAAAAGCCCCTACGCGTCGATGTCCGAGCTTGGCTGATTCAGTTGTCCTTGAATGTCGGCCTGTCCCACGTGCGGGTGATCATCCGGTATCCAGCCTAGGTCCGTGCTCCCTTACGAGCCTAGCACGCTTGCGTTTGGTTCCGAATATATACTCATTGGTACTCATTGCATGCTCAGCTTCCTCTTATGCTTTGGGCATAATCATTGTGTAGTTCTTGGAACGGGAAAATATTTCAGTGGTTTATCCCACTGCTTGCTTGTGTACGTGCGTTTGGTGCTTGCGAGTCAAGCTCGATTACCTTAGTACTACCTTATTGTCCTTACAAAGTTTAGGGCCGAACCAGGGAACACAATTTCCATTCTTGAAAATCGTCGTTAGTACGTTTGTCAGTGTGCAGCGGAAGTGCGTCCCACCTAAGCGGAACATACTCCACATATTTGGTCTCCCCGACCGTGCCAAAAGGCGGAAGGTGGGCACGGGTTCATAGCTCGCGCGCTGCTGGCGTTGCCATGCCTCTTACCAGCAAGCACCGTTCCATCCCGAGGCAAATATGCATACGGATGCCATATGGACGGTGCATCGGTTGTACATGTTGCTACATATACGTGGAAGATGCAGCCCGGGAGAATAACATTAAAAGTAATTCTTCGTATGACCCTTTAAGTCCTGAAAAAGCATAATTATCAGCCACATAATTCATGTACTCTGAAGAGAGGTCAAAATCTGAAGTTGTGTCACTTGCGCCGTTTTTAGACAAATTTACATCTTCGTTGAAGATTATATTAATATTGCTTACAAAAGCTGTTTCTAAAATTTGACCCACATTCATCCTTGATGGCAGCTTTTTCAATTAGTTTTTTATATTTTTAAGTATCCCGGGAATCAGAATTAAAAATGTACCTCTAAACGATATACTTTCATGTTTTCCAGGCAAAAAACTATTAAAATACCTCTTTTTGTGTTGTTTTGGCAAGTAAAAAGCTTATCTTGAGGGAATAGTTGGTAAAATCGCCGCGTAAGTTGGGAGCTATTTTAACTATTTGTATTTGTTGCAACAACATATATATATATATATATATACGTATATAAAGTATATATATACGTATATAAAGTTTACTATGATTTACTTGAATTAAGGCGGGAAAGAAAAATAGATAATATTGTTATCATTCGCTTTGAGCAATTATTTCCATTTATAGAAGAAGATGTCGTAAAAACTATGAAAAAATATCAGGCCGCTTCAAAATTTGTCTGGTGTCCGGAAGAACCACGGAACATGGGCGCATGGAAGTTTGCACGCCATCAGTTAGATTCGTGCTTGAAAAAAGCAGGAATTAAAGCGGAATTTTTTAGTAATTGATTGTAGAATTGTTGGTTTATAAAAACTATAGTTTCTTTCATATTTAGTATTAGTGCATAACTCATAATTTTTAATTAATGAGTCGCCCTATAACCCCATCCTAATTTGTTGCCAACAGGAGAAGTATATGAAAATTGCTTGGTGCTAATACCATTTTGATTGGAGTTACTTAAAGAAAAACGTTAAAACCTATCGTCAACATTTCCAAGATCGGCTAAATAAAACTCAACAACTTCCGGAAATTTCAAAAGATGATAATCATATTTTCCATAGTGGATTTTATTAATTTTGTTACTGGTTCTATTTCGGCTATCGGCGCTCACTGATTTCTTTTTTTTCTTCATATTCTATCACTTCTAGCTTACTGAACCAGTTACGATCTACGTATATATATATATATATAGAGAGAGAGACATGCAGCAACAATCTACCCAACTCAAAAAATCACACTTTTTTATTTAAATAATTGGACCTCAAACGGAACACTCCTCCGCGACACTCAGACACACTCTCTCTTAAGTAGCGCCTTTAGTCGAATGACCGAACTGCAGCACTACGAACCCTTTCTGGACTGGGCCTTGAGCCGTAAGATGCACATGCACATGCACATGCACATGCACGTGCATATGTTTTTGCAATATACATAATACATACATACATGGTTTACAGATCACCAACCCTAGCCCAGCTCTGCAGCATCTGTAGCGCCTCGACCCACAGAGCCCACACCGCAGGCGCCCGTGCCGCCTCTGCCTGCTCTACGTGCACAAACGACCCGAAGCAGCTTCTGCCGCCGCTCCCGCCGCCAGCATCCGCCGGCCTGGTGCACACATCCCGCCGTGGTACGCCGTTGACACCCCTGCCGAACACATTGCGAGTAGCTGTTAGAGCACACGCCGGGTCATCTGGCGGCAGGCTCACCGTCCAGCCGCCACTGCTGCTACTGGTGCCTGCTGGCGGGGGCGGAGGCGCCGCCGCTGCTGCTGCTGCTGCTCCGGTGACCTCTTCCAGCGCCGCCACCAGGGCCGCTACTGCCGTGTCCTTGCGGCTGTAGAAGGCTGTAGCATTACTTCCGAACCCGCCGGAGGCGAAGACAGTGCTGACAGGACAGCTCTCCTCCTTCTTGCCGTGGAGCTGCAGAAACACGGCTTGGCCCCCAACGGTTGCCCCCCTAACACCACCACCACCACCACCACCACCATCACCACCACCATCACCACCACCATCACCATCACCACCACCATAATCATCGCCATCGCCGCCGTGACCTCTACCGCTGCCACTGTTGTTGTCAGCGATGTCGCTGCTGTTGGCACCATCGCCGCGGCCACCTGCGCTACAGCCTGCACCCAGCTCCTCCTTTTCCACTTGAAGCAGCGCAAACGAGATGATGTTGAAGGCATCCCGGTCGTTGTGGCTCGGATCGCTGGCTGGGTAGCCAAATCCCGGCAGGCAGGCGCTGTCTGCGGCTGTCGCCCGGCGGTGCTTCCCGGACACCACCACACTCCGAGCGAGGGAGGGCAGCCCTCGGAACAGCGCCACCGCCTGGAGCAGGTCGAGGGCAGGGGAGGTCGAAGCGAGACATAATGTGTGAACGGATTGTGTGAACGTTTTTTCATCAGTGACTGTCAGACTGTGGCCATAGCAGCAGCAGCTGACCTTTCAGCTGGTCCACCAGCAGCAGCAGCAGCAGCAGCAGCAGCAGACGTACATTTTCACAGCCCGCGGCAAGGGCACGGCCGCATCGATGAATAAAATTAAATAATCATAACATGGGTGAACGCGGGGGCCGTCCGCGGGTTGGAGGCGGAGAGAGATGGAGGATATGAGAACGTGACAGCCGATACACGGAGCCCTGAGGTGACGTGTTGGTGGTTCTAAATTAAGCTCTCCCCCGCAGCGGCCTCTCCCCCGCAGCACCTGCAGGTCCACGGGTCCCTCAAAGCTGGGGTGAGGCGCTCCAAGGTGCAGCCGCCGCAAAGGCCGCCCGCCCCTCGGTGACCAGCCGCCCCGAAACCCGCCGCCACCTACAGCCGCAACCACCGCTACTGCCTCCTCATCCTCTGCTGCTTGCGTCTCCATGCCCACCTCAACCCCCGCGTTGCCAAACCCCCACAGGGCCGTGACCCAGGAGCTCCGAAACCACCAATCCACGACCCGGTACCAGACCCCAACCCAGGCCTTGACCCAGCGCAGCTGCTGCTGCTGCTGTTGTCGCCCTCGCCGTCGCCGCTGCTGCTCTGTCCCTGACGGCTGCGTGTCGTCCATAACGCCAGGGGCGGCTGTTGCTAAAGCTCCTGCACGTGTTGCAGCCTTCGCAGCACCGATCGACGCCAGCTCATGTCCCTCCTCCTCCTCCTCCTCCTCCTCCTCCGACTTCGCCAACTGCCCCACCGCTGCGGGCTCAGGCCTCACCGCCAGCCATGCCCATCCCGCTACAAACCGGCCACCGCGGGTGCGCTCCAGCAACAGGCACACGCTCTCACGCACCTCAGCGTCGCGGAATACCCGGGGCGGTCGATACACTCGCTGGTAACGACAAAGCCAGGGCAAAGGGGCAAAAGACAGGACAGGATACAGCAGCCGTACGACATGTCGTACAGCAAAGCAAGAAGGTTGTAAGATTTTGTGGAATGGTGGCGGTTGAAGTTTTCATTGGGGCAAGAGGAAGCTGCTGGCGGGCCGGGCAGAGGGTTGGGTTTGGAAATTGTACATTCAGCAGGAGCTGGAAGAGCGACCCCTGAGAGAGGCGTACTACGCACTGAACTTGGGGGTGGGGGAGAGAGGAGAGCGCAGGAGGAGGGACTAGGCCAACCGGTGACCCATCGGCGACCCAACCATCAGCACTGGAATTGACATCACCGCCAAACCCTAGTGCAACTGGCTGCCGTACATTGCGACGCAGCTGCAACACGGCTTGTGATGTGGCTGGCGGCGGCATGGCGGAACAATCCCCCCTGCCAGTACGGCAGGGAAGGAGGAGGGGCACCTCTTTATCTCAGGATCCTTATCCCAGAAGCAAACCACCACTCCAGCGACGGAATAAGTAGCGTTTAGATTGCAGCTGCTCCGCGAAGTAGTTATTGCAGGCTGCATAAATATGTTACCTTGCGGCACATTTCGCACCTTAAGGGAAGCCGGCAGCAGCAGCTTTTTGCATGCCGCAGCCGAGGACGCGCTGGCCATATTGCGAATAAACTTGTCAAGGTCGTGTCGCTGTTGAAGGCTTGGAATGTAGCCGGTTTCCTCGCGCCATAGGCTGGGCGGGATGGTGCCCTCCGGTACAACGAAACGCTGCATGCATAGCGCCAGCTCACCCAGAGTGTTGATGTCACCCTGGGATCTACACAGCTGTAGTGGATCGTCGTAGAGCCAATTCAGCGGTATGCCACCGAGAACCATCAAAGCCAATAGAACCCATCCAAGTGCCATGGAAGACGGCCTCAGCTGTTTAAGGAAGAGTATCTATGGTGAAAAGGACGGTAACTTTACACGTTCTCTCAAGTCCATTCTTTTTTGTGAAAAAGCATTCCTGGTGCATCTGCCTAGCACACCGTAGAAGCGAACCCCAGCCGTCTGTCAGCTTTTATACAGGTTCTTGCGAAATAAGATACCCGTGTAGTTTTATTGCGCATAAGGGCCCTAAGAGGCTTTGACTTTTCTGGTAGCTGGTACGTTGCGTATGGCCCGCTTTTCGTTTGCCCGCCGTAGGTTCGTCGGTTGTTCTGGTTACTCAGATGTTACTCATGCGCTCTCCCCCAGGAAACGGGTGCTATTGAATTATTCAGACTGTTAGGTTTTCTCGTTAGTCGTTAAGTCGTTAACTTTACTCGTGGACACGCATTTGGATTAGGGATAATGTACGACCTTTCGGCGCCGCCTAGGCTCTGGATAACTATTTAAGTCGTTGATGTTGTTTAGATTGTTACGTCATCGTATTGCATCTTGTAGGTTGTTAGCAGGCTTAAGTCGCTCGTCCATCAGTGTAACTATCTTGACATCCCAACCAGAACCGGAGTCCATTCCCTTTCAGTTGGTATCTGAACCAGGCATAGCGGTCTGACAGCTTAAACGAGGTCCAGGCTGGGGTCGCCAGGAAGGCACGAAGTGCTGGTAGGCTGCGGACGTCATCGTACGGTTCCCAGGACGCGTCACGGCCACTGGCGGTAGACCACTGAACTAGGAACATGACGGACGGCCGACCACGTTTGTTGTAACCTAGGCGAACGGCAGTAACAGTAGTGTCGGCGTGGTCGTATGGGTACTCCAGCGTGATGGGAACGGCGGGTGGGGCTGGTGGACGAT
>NW_003307606.1:790563-796046 GCF_000143455.1 Volvox carteri f. nagariensis
TCGCCTAGGTTACAACAAACGTGGTCGGCCGTCCGTCATGTTCCTAGTTCAGTGGTCTACCGCCAGTGGCCGTGACGCGTCCTGGGAACCGTACGATGACGTCCGCAGCCTACCAGCACTTCGTGCCTTCCTGGCGACCCCAGCCTGGACCTCGTTTGTCAGACCGCTATGCCTGGTTCAGAGCGAAGTTTCCGGACCGCACCCCGAGGATAGTGCACTTCGTGACAACCTAGCGCTACGCATAGGATGTGTGTCGTGTGTGGCTCGTGTCCTGTGTGTTTCAGTTTTGGGTTATTTCGCCTCTGTTTTGCGCGAGTCGTGTCTTGACTTCTGTTTTTCTTCGGGTTGCTGCGTGTTGCATGTCGTGTACTTTCGCGTTTTCTTGCGTTATGTTGTCATCCACCGAGTCTGCTTTTCTGTGCCTTAGGCCTATGGTTTGCGTACTCTTTGTGGATGTTTTGGGCACGTTCGTTTGGTTATATACCGGTTCCTTAGACCGGCCTGTATAGGTGTCGTGCGCCTTATTTAGGCCGGTATCCAGTGCGGGGAAGGTTTTGCCTTGACTCCGGTTCCCTTTTGCCTTCCCCTCGTTAGCCTGGTACCGATTTCGTTCAGGGAATCGGAGCGGCGCACGATCTAGTTTAGTTTGTACTTTCGATCGCATCGAGGCCGATGCTTGTGTTAAGCAGGGGGGCATGTTAGGTTTTCTCGATAGTTGTTAAGTCGTTAACTTTACTCGTGGACACGCATTTGGATTAGGGATAATGTACGACCTTTCGGCGCCGCCTAGGCTCTGGATAACTATTTAAGTCGTTGTTGTTGTTTAGATTGTTATGTCATCGTATTGCATCTTGTAGGTTTTTAGCTGGCTTAAGTCGCTCGGCCATCAGTGTAACTATCTTGACATCCCAACCAGAACCGGAGTCCATTCTCTTTCACAGACCCCCAATAAGTGGAAATATTGTTTCATCTTGGCAAACACACTGTTCTGCATCTCACGCGGCACTGTTACGGTATTTTGCAGAGTGGAAAACCAGGCAGGACGCAACCGTCCTGCTTGACCGATGATGCACGTCACAGACCATAATACAGACGCGATTTGCGGCGGAAAAACAATTTGCTTCTCACGCCAAGTCGTCATACTACTGAGTCGAGTGCGAGACGCGCGAACGCTCACAAGCGCAAACACTGACAACGATAAAAGGGATCACGTTAACTGTCTCGCAGAAGGGAAGTGCAAACTGGGAAAGAGGGAGAACGCCGGACACCGCCCGGGTCCGCCACGGGCGCGGTCACACAGAGCACTCCGAAAGCAAACAAACTGCACGCGCGCGTAGGCCGCCCCGCTGTCGATGGCCTACCCGCATACCACCTTCCCTAACACCTGGGAGGAAACACGGGTTAGCCCCCAAACCACCGAGATAGCAACACAAGAGGGGAGGGAGTGCGGGGAAAACAATAGTAATCGGGGCACGTCGAACGGGCGCCTGCCACGCTGCTGCTAAGGCAGGAAGCGAAAGCAAAGCATCACACAGTCGACCAGATGGACGAAAAAGACTAAGCCAACAGTACTTACCCGGCAACACACTAAGGCTAAGCTCCAACAAGGGCCGGGCCGAGCATGGCCAGAGTACGGAAACCTCCAACTGCCATAACGACCGCACGGCTACAATTCGCCTGCAAACCCCGTCTTCGGTTTCACCTGAAATCAACCCTCCACACAGAGCACGCACAAGGGCGCTTGCACACGGTCGAAGCCGCATACGGCGAGGGAGTACCTGCAACAGCCCGGAAAACTCTGCTAGTCCAAGTTTCAATTTGTAAAACGTAAAAACTTTCATTTTGCAGTACAATAAGGTGTTCATAGTACAGCTTGAACAAAAAAACGTTGGCATAAGAACGGCCCAGCAGACGAACCCTCTTGCTGGGCCATACCGTCGTACGCAGTTCCGAACCAAGATCGAGGCATTCGTGGGGACGGATCGCCTTAGGGCATCATGCTGGTTGTGTCTGTGGCAACTAAATCGTTCCTTCATATCCCAATCACCCCACACGACCCTCCCAACCTCTCCGATTCCTCAATTTTTTTGCATGCGGAGTATCACAACCCCACAACCCCACAACCCCACAACCCCACAACCCCACAACCCCACAACCCCACAACCCCACAACCCCACAACCCCACATCGATCCGTTGATAATCCACCAAACCATGATTCGACCAATACACCTATATCGTCACCACCACCATTGTGCGTTGAAGCTGCCGTTACCTCGCCACTTTGAAGTTTAAGGTGTATGCAGCACCCCTGTACGACTACGTGCCTTGTAGCCATGCACAGGCGGGCGTGATGCGCTTAGCTGCACACTGCCGAGCCGCTGCTGCTTGCTCGGGATGCGAGCCTTGGGAACGGCCCTCCAGGCAGTGCCTAAGTTGCGGCGGCTTGATTGCGACGCATATCGTAGCCTGATGAACGCATCTCGTCATGTTTGTGAGCTGTTCGTTCATGATGCTCTGCATGAAATTCAGGTCATCATTAGAAAGCCCCAAATGGCATATGTGTACGGCATGAGGGCGGTGGACACCAACAGCTCATCCAGAAAACGAGGCTTCGCTAGGGTTTAGGCTGGGCGTCCAGTAATAAGGTGGATATGCCTTTCTACCATACGCGGCATCTTTCTTCAAATATGTTTGGCAAGGAAAAAAGGTTGCCGAAACATCACAATGTGTTCATATTTTTGAACTGGAGACCTGAGAACAGGGAGTATCGAGAATCGGCGGCATTGCCTGCTTAGGACCCGAGCCCTGGGCAACAGAATGAAAAGATTGTTCAGCAAGAGAATTAAATCATCTGGAAATTCAGCGTTCATGAAAACTTGTACGAGATCTTGGACCTCTATCTTCTCCTTTCCAAACGGATATGAGTGGTCGCGGCCGATGAGAGCAGGAAGAGAAGCAAGTCAGTTAAAAGTTGTCCATCCTCCAAACGCTGAAACGACGAAGTATCCAGGTGGACAAATTCTGTTAAGCAAAGAATTGCTTTACGTGCGCCGCTCGTGTTCGTTCAGCTTCCGCAAGGCTTTCACGGGCGTCCACGAAGATAACTGTGATTCAAAATGGATCTATTTCCTTTGTGAATAGTTATTATCTCGCAGCTCAATGCGCCGGCATCTCGACGAACCGGATCATGGAGAAATGGGCTCAGGCAGAGAGGCAAGCAGACAACGTTGGGGGTAAACATACAGTCGCGCAAAACCGAAGCTCCATCGGGGCAATTCGCTTGCTGCGGGGTCACACGCAGAAGCGAAAGCGGGTATGTGTTGGACCCGCATCGTCACCTGTGCCTCCATAGTCGCGCCTCCTAGGACAGAGTCTTCTTGCCTTTCATAAGGCCGCCGTCGGCAGAATACGCTTCCGACGAGCCCACCAGGGATCGAAGTGAGGATACGCGAATAGCAGAAGCTGAAGGCCACTCGAGCGGAGCTGCCACTCTGACTTCATTTCCGCATGCAGGCCCACTTGTTTACACACGGCAGTGGCCAGCCGCAGTCGCCGGGCGCACAACCGCCTAGGAACTTGACGACCGCGCGCCGGTAGCCCGCCATTGGTTCTGTGTAACTCTCTAATTGGTCTTGGCTTGTGGCGCGGCTTTCTATCCCCCGGCGTCGGCGGCGGATTCTTTGAGTCCGGCTTCTGACAGCCTCGACTGCACGCAGAAGCAATTTCACACTACTCTGAGCGCGTTGCTATGAATGCTGTAATCCAAGCTACAGACCGAAAGACATGGAATGCATATGGGATGTTCATTCCAGGTCTTCAATGGAAAGCGGAAGGTGAACCCGAGGTGAAACTTTAACGGCAAAAGACAGCAACAATGGCAGCAGCAATGGATTATTGATTATTTGAGGCGCCCAGTGGCGAAGCACTTTTTTCATTTTTTACATAACATATGACTATATCGCCGGCTTACGATGCTTGATTTGTCCATTGCAGGACATCGAAGCCTTGGCTTTTCCGGTGGTTCTGTTCCAGGAAGGCGCGATACCTCGGGAACGAAGTCCATCATGGTTGCTGGTGCATTTACATACAGATTTACTGCCTTTTGTGCGCTCATCTGGGATGTAGCCTTGCCTGGTCCTGCACAGAGGCCTCGACCGGGTCCGGAGGAATACTCCAAGATATCCCCCACAGCTTTAAGATGTAGGAAATAAATCAGAATGTTTCATCTAATAAAAATCTATTAAATTAAGCTGGGGGCCGTAAGCTTTTTGACGCACGCAAGTTTCCGTACAACGATCAGATGTATGGAAGGTGTGGATGCCTGTCTTGGACTGGCATACAAATCTGCCTTCGTCCTAACCATTATGCTCAAGGAATGGTATTTTAAATTATTTCCTTGCTGGTATCAGATAAGGTCCAGGGCAGGAGGGACCTTGCAACAATGCGGCATTTGACCGCAGAGCCAGCAGGTATGACAAAGCGCTAGCGGTGGATTGAGGCACAATAATTTCATTGCTTTGTTACGTTTCACGTGCGACCTCCAAATTCTGGGACGCAGAAGGCGCTGAACTTGCCCCACACTGGACTCCATCTGACGAGAAAGCGCTCCTTTTTCAAGCGGAAACGGTTACGGATAAGGAGTATGTAGTTTAATATGACATTAATCTATGATATGGTGCGGGTGTATGCTTTTTCCTGAGCGGCGCTGTCTTACACAAAGGGCTGGGCTGCACATGGATTCATGGATCAAGCACGGACCCCGACCTCACCAATCGTGCAATGCCAGCGTCCATACATAGTAAAAATTAATTGTTGCTAATGTTTTTCTTATCATCGGTGATGCAGCGGCAAGAACAGCGCAACATTTGTTTATGCTTGCAGGTATGGGGTCACGCACCCCCAACCATGTAACACACACACATACACATGCGTAAACGCACGCGTGGCCAATGCTTGCTGTCGTCTATCTACAGCGCCATGCAAATCAACAGTTGTGCCTGCGTGGTTTCCAAACTTTGTGAGTATATGAGTGTGTGTGTGTATATGAGTGTGTGTGTGTGTGGTTGTTGCAGTGGGCTCCAGACTCACGAAGAGTAGAGCCAGGGGGTCAGCTGGCCGTGCACTGCATTACAGACTAACATACACACTAGACTCCCACCCAAATGAGACAACGCAAGTCATCTAGACAGCCAAATACATGTCATGATAATATCATCCATACGGATGGTGGGCTTAATGTATTAGACCATAGTAAGGAATGAAGCCGTGGAGGAGTAGGACGGATGTGCGGAGTGCTGGGTGGTGCACGGGGCGGCCGTTGCGGGGGTTATCCCTGAGCACGTCAGTGGTCCACCGAGGGGTTGGATCTGAAGGCGGGATAGCAGCATGTACCGAAGGTAACTAGGGTGGGCAGAAGGAGCGATACAATTGTATGATGCTTTGGTCGGATGTAGGTATGCAAGCTAATGGGTACAGCGGCATA
>NW_003307606.1:797121-808097 GCF_000143455.1 Volvox carteri f. nagariensis
GTTAGTCTTCCGCATCACTTGCTTAGTCTGGAATGCGAAGTAGGATGGTGCTTATAGGCCATCTGGCAGCCCTTGAGCCCTCAACTCGTATTGGGCGGTTTGCAGGTACGGGATATGCACCCCCACGGCCATGTAACACACTCAAGGAAGAAACTAACCCCGGGCACATCATCGCCCACACGAGCATCCATTCGTGACCAGGTCGCATGCACAAAAGGCGGGTGGGCTCTCCCCGTGTTCTCCATACAAGGCAGCCAGTCATATGTGCTGATCGCATGCAAAAGCACAGTCACATTCTGAACGTAGAGCGAATGTCTGAGTTGCTACATCTTGTGGACTTGTTTTGTGAAGCTTTTGGGATGCGACCAAATGTCTCAAAGTGTGAAAGGCTTGTTTTTGCATGTGACGGCACCCAGCAGTCGGAACTTAGCGGGAGATGTCAGCAGTTACGGCTATCAGGCCAGGTAGTACCTGCCAAAGATAGCGCTCGCTATCTGGGCTTGGTATATGGGCCAGAACGGCCTTTTAGTGCGTGCCGTCAGCAGTTGTGTGATACAGGTCGGTCCGCTATGTTTTCCTTAAGCGCAAAGCTGGACAAAATGAAGCTGTTTGCCCCCGATGTGCGAATGCGGTGTTTTGCAACCCAAGTCCGAGCAATTCTGTTGTATGGCTGCCAGGCGTGGGGCCCTTTTGCGCTGGCAGAGGTCGTGGACAGGGCGGGAAGGCGGCGGGATAAAGCCAACCTTGCGGAGGGCATGTTCGAAGCCTGTTTGAAGGATAGTGCAGTCCAGCTGCAGATTTTATTTATGAGGCAGGTAGTGGGGACCGCACGGCCATCCCACAGGCTGTTGTACGCGGAGCTGGCTGAACTCCCCTTACAATATTACATGGTGAAGCAGATTCTCCGTTTCTGGAACCGCCTTCAAAAGCAAGTGGGATCCATCGCTCATGCAGTTTTACGGCAGGAGATAACCGATGCCCTGACCAACCCGGAATGGGAGGGTTGGGGAATCTCAATGTTACGACTGTTTTCCTTCTTGGAGTGCAACATTTGGAGCGGAATACCGCAAGAAGTCGTGGGGGTAAAGGAGCGTGTTGACTGGTTGTTGAGTAGACCTCTACCAGAAGGAGCGATAATAACGGCACTAAGAGAGCGTTTGATGAGCGGCTGGGACCATACGCGTCTGACTGTCTTGCCAGAGGAGTACCCATCAGATGGGAAGCAACCGGGAGTGCAAATGGCGAAGTATAAGCACTGGATGGGGCTGCCCTTTTCGGGAGCCGCAGCCGTCATGTGGCCAACACATGCTAAGGTTTTCATTCCTCGTTTAGCACATCGTAAGCTAATGCAGTTTCGTTTATGTTGCTGGGCTTTGGAGGCGAACAGAGCACGAAGGGGCAAGTACCATGTTCCCAGGGGGCAGCGGTTTTGCCACTGTTGTGGTCCTAATAGCCGAATTGAGGATGAAAAACACGTGTTATTGGAATGCCCAGCCTATAATGATATTCGTGCTGAAGAGGGATTCGATCATCAACAGAGTATGTTGGAGGCCATGCAATGGGAACCCGCACGCCTGGCGAGGATATTGAAACGTATGTGGGCTCACCGAAACTCAATTACCCCCTTTGGACGCTAGTCTGGGCTGATGTGCGGTGTTTTTTTTCCTTTTCTCCGTGGCTTTTAGGCGTTGTAGTATTGCCCTTGGGCCTTCGGCTCGTATGGGTAGTCTTACAGGTATGGGGTCACGCACCCCCAACCATGTAACACACACACACACATTCTGAACACGCGCTCACATGCGGCATGCCGGCCCGGGCGTTACCTCCCTGCCAGCCGTCATCCATCCCAATTTTCCTAGCAGCCAGGCACCCATGTTTTCGGAGCGCGCACCCGCCAAACTGCGCTGGCTGCGCCACCAGCCGCTTGCATGTGTACAAACGACCGCGAATTAAATGGTAAATATGCCGCAGCCGCCATGCCGCAGCCGCCATGCCGCAGCCGCCATGCCACAGCCGCCATGCCGCAGCCGCTACCGTCGTCACCAGTACTGCTGGTTGCCGTCGACTATGCCGCAGCCCCCACCATCACCGTTAGGTTGCCGCCGCCAGCACCGCCAGCACCGCCGCCACTGAGTTGCCGTCACCGGCCCAGTCGCCGTTGCCGTCGCTGAGGCCAACCACCGATGCCACAGGAGGCGCCTGCAGGATGGATTCATCTACGCGCACATACGTGATCATAAGCACAAAAGCGCGAACAGGAAAGGAAGGAGGTGCAATTTTCTCATGCAATAGATCCGTAGGCGCATATCGGCCTCTTCCTGCAAAAATGACTGGCAAGGTTTATACGCGAACCGGCGTTGCTGAATTCAGGTGGAGAAGTAACCAGCATAGAAAGTGCACCTGCACACGTGAAAAGGGTGGGAACGGAATCAGCCGGTTAATAGCCTGCTGATGCGTGTTGCAGTTGCTTCCAGTATGTACCTCCGAACTAGAGAGCCGCGACAGCTGGGAAGCTTAAAGGACAGAAAGATGAGGAAGATAGTTTATTAGACACACTAAATTAGACACGGATCACCGATTGTCTCTTGTTTACAAATTACAGACAGAACCCTTACAGTTACAATGCTTTCAAGTCCGCTCAACGAGTGATAGGTTGGTGTGTAGCTCCGTCCCGCGCGGTGTAAGTAGACCTGCTTAAGTCGCCAGGGACGTGACGCAGCCTAACCAAGGGGACGTGTTCAATATAGGCCTCGTCGCTTGCTTCGGAAATAATCTTCTTATCAGGGTTCGCCACCAAAGCCAGTTGCTGCTACTGCTTTTTCACGAGCCGCCTGCCGGAAGAAGGAACGAGCATCATTACGCATGCATCGAGCCGCCAAGAACAACACTCTTTCCGCCACCTGTTACCTTCCCTGCGACCTCCCATCCTATGGCCGTTGCGCGCTGGCACCGCCGCCATCGTCATGGCCATCGTCGTGGCCATCGTCGGGCGTGATCTTTGGCGAACAAACCAGCAACAAACGTCACGCCCTGGCCAACTCGCATCTGACCCGAGCCCGGGTTGTTTGTCAGCAGGGTCCCGTGTCTTTATCTTCGTTGACAGCCTCTAACCTCTCGTTTACGCCATGCCCAGCACCTATCTACTTTCAAGTCGCCTAGCCTTCCGCTGGGGGCTCTTATCTGTCTGTGCTGAATGCAGCTCCGCACCCTACAGTTTCTAGCACAGCCGCAGCCGCGGGTCCTGACCCCTCCTGACTGGTCCTGTACGGAAGGAAACAGAAGCTCGCCGCGACCTGCCTACTTCTCTCCTGGCAACCTGCTCAGCGGTCAAGGCAATTAACGAGCCCAGGTCCCCGCAAAGCTGCATGGCGTGCGATAAGGTATGCCACGTGGCTCCTCGTGTTTAGGCAGCGCGACGCCCTAGAAGACCCGGTAGCCTTTATGCCTGGGATGGGGGCGTGCAGGGCCGGTCAACACCGCCTTTTCGCAGAGCACCTAACTTCCTCCTGATACGTAAGGTAGCAGCCGCGTTGGCCTGAGCTGCAACAGCAGCCGGCCCGGCAGGCGAAATCCCTGCCCCGCAGGTTAACGCGTGTGGCTTGTCTTCGTTTTGGGGCTTGGCTTGTTGGGCGGCACTACTCGCCGGAAGAAGCTCCTTACTCCCCCGCAACTTTTTTGACGCTCTTCTGACAGCCTCGGCTGCAGCAGTAGCTTCCCGTCGCCATTTCACAAATTTCAGCGCATTTAATTGGATAGATATGGCAAATCAGCATAAATTTTACCTGAAGGTGAGACCCATGCATGCTTGGAAAGACTGGGGCGGGCATATCTGGACCTACCAGTACGTGACAGCAGCAGCAGCAGCAGCAGCAGCTTGTCCGCGGCGTCGAATGGTGAGTAGAATTAGCCTTTCTGAGCAGTAAGATCTATGTCACAGGAGGGCAATAACAAATTTGCGAGCACCTATGGTGTGCAGACTTTTAAGCTGTTGGTTACTGCGGAACAAGGGTCGTTTACCTCAGCACAAAAGTCCATCACAGACAAACAATCACACATGTACAGAAATGAAGCCTTTTTGAAAGCAAGCTTAGCCCGGTCGGAGTAGCGCACTGGTAGTCGTGCCTCGACTACGTCTGGCGTAACACACCGAGGCTGTCCCGTTTCAAATTCTAGGAATTTTAGACAGGTTGCTTTAAGGTTTTTCATTCTTGAGCCTGACGCGCTTGTGGATGTTCTCTTGTGCAGTCCTCGCTTCCGTACTGCGCGCTGCATGACAGTCTCGGACCACCTTGGACAAGGATAAAATTTGTTGTGCTGAGCGTTCGTAGTAACTGTAATTTTGGACGATTAGTACATAAGTGGTATTTAGATAATGATCCGCTACAGCAGCGCGTGAGGGCCTGGTGGAAACATTTCAGAGATGCCAAAACGCTGCAATTCATCTTGGCAACCTAACGCAAGGAAAACAGGTGATTAATACCTTACTGCATCTATGTATTGGGAAAGTCTTTCAGGTCGGGGACGCAGGACCTTGTTCCGTTCGTGCCTGGACTCTGACCCCGGTTCTTCCACTTGCAGACCGCATTGATGGTGGATCACTCGGCTGGACTGATAAGGAAGACACTTATCTCATACGGTGCGGACATGTGCACTTTTCATGGATGGCTTTGCCCTCGCGTGCCATGGCTCGTTTCCATGCTTTGAGCAAGTAGCGTATGTCGTTGTCCACGAGCACGTAAATTAAACATCATAATAAAACATATATAAATTATCTGCCTAGAATACTTATTCGCGAAGTTAACCTCGTGCTGCAAGGGTCACATCTTAGGCCATGCATCCCGGTCCCCGAGCTTTTAACCTTGGAAGGGGCCGAGGAGACCTAATTTTCTCAGTTAATGCATGTCATGACCTCAACCTAGCCTTTACGGTCCTTTCAGGCTCGTGGAGAGATACGGCGTGGGTAGCTGGGGCAGGATTGCCAGCCATCTAAACGAGCAAATGGGTTGGCCCGAGACGACAGGCCGTCGGAAAGAAGATTGCCGTGACCGGTGGGATAACTATCTTGATCCTGCATTGGTGAATGGTCCCTTTACTGATGCCGAGGAGGCCAAGCTGGTTAAGGCCTATGAAGAGGTCGGGCCCGAGTGGCGCTTGATTGCGGGCTGCCTTCTGGGCCGCAGCCCTAACGCAGTGAAGGTGGGACGATGTGGTAAGCTGCACTCTGAAAACAAATACGCTAATGTTACTTAACTGCACGATAGCGCCCCCACTTGCTTAGGAAAAACCTTGCGCGCAGCGTAACAGCCATGGACATGGGTCATTTCCACATGTCCTGCTGTTTTTAATAGTCGTTAAGTAGAAGATTGTGGAAGGCCAAGTGCCGTTGCTTCGTTCTGGCGGCATGGTGATGAACGATGTACCGTTCACCATAGTACTGTTGGGCATGGTTGCACGTCACCGCAGCCTCCAAAAATCTATCTGGAAGTCCAAATCCAAACAACTCGTGCTAGTCCTGCCTGCTGACTGGCAGCGTGTCGGCCTTCCTAACAGAGTCCTGATGATATGCCGTCGTGATAATACTGCAATACTTCCTGCCCGGCCCGCAGACCCATCGTGTGCTCTTGATTCGGACGACGTGCAGTGAACGCGCCGGGTTTTGCGACCCGTTCGACGTTTGTTCACAAATTCCGCAGTGCCGTTGAAATGTGTCACATGTGGCATTTGCTGACCAATGCCTCAAATGCCACTTTTATCCTATTTCACACATGCGAACCACAGAAGCAGTGGGCCACCCTTCGGGATCGAGCCGTCCAGAGCAAGCCATCCGGAGCGATTCTCCTAGAGCGAGCCTCCTGGAGCAAGGACCCTGCTGGGACTCTGTCGCGCTACCTGTGCAGTCTGGGGAAGAGGAAGAGGGGGTACGCGGACAGGGACGAAGGCGGAAACCCCCCAAAGCGCGCCAAGGTTTAGTGGCGGGATGGGCATTGATGGAAATCAGCAAGGCAGTTCGCAAAACTGTACGTGCTCTGTTTAAGCGGGGGCCACGTTGAGCCTGGAAGGACCTAGAGTGCAAACAGCCAAGGTGGGCGCATGTGACACTGGCATGTGCACCTTGCCGGCTAAGCCGTGTACAGTCTTCTCCGTAGGAGCGCAGGCACCGTTGTGACGTTCGTCGTTAAGTCCTCACCGCAGCCTGGAGGGGAGGTCGGATGAGCCGCTGGGGCGGCGGGTGACGTTTGCGCCGCCGGGCGCGGCAGTTCTCGTTGTTCCCAGAGCGTTTTGTTCTAAATCGCCTTTTGGTCGGTAGTGCGTGATGGAGACACCGTGCATCTTTTTGGGCTCTCACCCGGGTTTCATCTACTTATAGTTGTATCTACGTCTCGGCGTTTTGCCATTTATGCGTCTCGTTGATATTAGGGTTTCGCCTCATATCAGCTTTATTTTGCCACCACCGATTCCGACATCCTAGGCTTCTTGTGTCGTTAATCATGATCGACCGATAATGGGGCAATGGGGATCCGGACGGTTACGCAGGGAGGCCTCGGTCAAAGGCCCCAAACAGGATTCCATACGACGATGGTCTTCTTCTGTAGAGGGATTCGTTCTGTTCTAGAACTCGTACACCTTATTGATGGCGTATGTTTGTATGGATGGATGGATGGAGGTTGTGCGGATTGAGGCTCCGGGCATGAGAGAGAAGTTTACGCGCCTAGCAGTGGGGGTCAGTTGGCCGGTCGACTGGTCGATCCTTTCGGTCTGTAATAACACCTCGCCACATACAAGCGATGTATATGTGCTCCTACAAGGTTGATGCTCAGTGCGGGACGCCCACGCCTCACTTAAGAATTGCGGCAAAAAGCTGTAGGTAGTGATGACCCCGGCGGAGAGCACCGTACGGATATACGCTACTCCGAGAAGGCTGTGAAAAGGCTGTGGAGGACCGCCGCGCGTGAAGCGAAAAGCAGTATGGAGGAAAATGGCATGGAGAGGTTGGATGGTGAAATGATAAGAGATGAAGAGATTGCGACGGTTGACGGTTTCGACGGCCCTTGCCATGGTAATGTATGTCGCCGCTACTGACATGGTAGCCGCGACAGGGGACGATGAATTTGCGGTCACTGCCGTCGGCAGAGAAATAGTAAAGGAGGCCACGTGACTGCGACCGTTAGCACCCGCAGCTAGTAGCGCCGAGCGTCGCCTTGCCACGCATTTCGCTGAGGCTCGTTGCCCTTCTAATGCTACCTACGAGCCTGGAGGGATGTTACCCACACCCGGCACTTTAATCGGCAGAAACATAATATCCACTGACATAAACCCGCAACACAGAGGCTGCGGCTGCAGCATCGCCTGCGGCGGTAGGCGCTCACGAGGAACCGATGAAGGAGAGAGCATGTAAAACAGTGAAGGTGAAGGTGAAACTGGGGTTACGTAGGATCGCCTTGCTGAGGCGGATGTGGTCGCGGAGACTTTGTGGGCAGTTAAATAAGCGGCACTGCCTGTTTAGGACCCCGTTCGAATGCGAGTCGACAGCGGCAGGGCGACCTCTGGCGTCACCTGGAAAGTTAATTTGGTGAAACATGAGCATATTCGTGTTGTGTCACTGCCTTTGCTGCTGCAAAAGGGCCGTTGGGCAGACGCGTGGAGCATCTAAGAGACACTGGAGGCTAAAATAATATTTTCTCTGTTTGCCAGCCAGCTGGTCCCTGACTGACTCCCATTTACTTGTTTGAAAATCCAAATCTTATAAGCCTTGTCATACAATTGGAATGTTAACAGACAGAAAACGTTTATTGTGTACTGCAGGCCAAACAGGAAACGTCATTGTTGGCTCCAAGCACGCCTCCATCAGTTCGTTGCGACCTCACTCCCGCCGGCGAGACCGCCCTCCTCCTTCCACTCGTATCTGCGGGCAGCTCTCCTTTGCAAGTCATCTACGCAAACGCTGAACTGGTCCGCTGATGTAGGCGTCATAAGCGGGGTCATAAGCGAGTGCTTCATGCGGGGAAGATGAGCAGTTCGTCCAAAAGTGTTGCCATGGCGCACTTGACTCGCTCGGGAAATCAGGCAGCCACGCGCCTAGGGACCCCAGACCCGGCATCAAAAACGCTCTTCTTGTGCCAGGTGCAGGTTCATATAGCAACCGCTGCTACGTACCTCCTCTTCAGTCTCCCTGCAGAGTTTATTTCCGGGACGCCAACGAGCAATCGAACACCCGCTGCTCATGCCTGCCTGCTGGCACCGCTGCCACTGCCATCATCATGGCTATCGCATACATGAACAACGCCCCACAGGCAAATGGCAACCTATCGCGTGGTCGCGAGGCGCCCCGAGTTTGGGTTTGGTCAGGGTGCGGTGTCTTTGTGGGACATCCTTGTGCGCTTTCCGAACATTTACAGGCGCCTGTCGTGATAGTCAGCTTCCAAACCACCTTGCCAAATCATCGGGGCCTTATCACCTGCCGCATCGTACAGCATCTAAGCACATAGCCGTCGCCCCGTCCTTCCAGAGAGAAAAACTTTAACCTTTTCTTCGACCGGTTTTGTCAGTCACTTCAACCAAGGAAACATTATAATCCCACTTTGGCAAGCTGCCATCAGCCTCCTTACTCCAGGCCTTCCCGCTAAGTATTCAGTTGGCCAACAGCAGCCACCGGCCCCACAGCCGCAACCCGCGAAACCCGACGTGCGCGGCCGCGGCGCCGCTCCAGCACGTGCTTTCCTTAGTGGGCTGGGCTCGCTTGTGGGGTGGCGCTACCGGCTTGCGGCGGCTGGGCTCCTCGGGTCGGCTACCGACAACACCGGATATCTACAGCATGGACGTGCGTTCGCAGGTCGTTCATGCAATGAGATCGTCTGGGTAGTACATATGAATCATAACGTCCAATTATACAAACATGCGCATGCATAAGCGCAGCGTCCTGGCGAATGTTTGCGGAAGACGCAGCTAATAAGCCTGGCGGACGTCGTTTGCCGTGCCGCTAGTTTGTCCGTGGCGTCGATCTGTGAAAAGATTATTACATTAATATTGCGAAGACTGTTGGGAGTACAAGTCTAATGGCGGCTTTGTTTTCATTTGTCCTCTGCAGCAGGGTGTGCCCCTGTCCCTCTTTGTCTGGCCTGTGGTTTTACGCTCAGGCAGGCAGGGGGTTTGCTACACATCGGGAGAGAAACAATCACAAACATTGGCCATACGTACATGTTAACTCACTGTTTCCAAAAAGAAACCTGACACGCTCACACCGGTACTACACCGCTGGCCCTTCATACTTGGTGGTCTTGGCGTATGGGGCGGCGCCAACTGATGACTCCTCGGGTCGGCTTTTTATGACACCCTCAGCTACCGCAGCAGCGTCTCGAGTGAGTTAATCATTCACTGAGTTTATGACTAGTACAAAATCACGTCACAAAGGAATTAGATTATGATTATTGCAAAGTTCAGAGGATTGCTTACAAAAGCGCAGCCTGACAAAACTACCCGACACGTGGCTGCAGTGATAGCTCTTCCAAGGCGTTCAGCAGTGATTGGCTGCCCATCGTGTATCGCATTTTACTTCGTTTCTTGAGGAGTGCAAAGGGAATCCGCGTGCATTGTGGCGGCAACTTAACCAGGGGGCGACACCTGATTGCCCAATACGTGACGTCAACAGCTGGCGCGATTATTTTGACGCACTATACAACGACGAGATCAACGCTTTTAATGAGGTTAGAGCGGATTACATGATGAACCTCGTAAATGGGTGCTCACTTACAATACCGCGCGGCTGGGCTGGTGAGAGCTGCTTAGCCCGAAATCAGAGAGTAGCTGCTGCGGCGGCCCTCAGTGCTCCGTTTACCTTGGCAGAGGTCATTGCTGCACTAAAAATGCTGGGCAACAATAAATCCCCAGGACTTGAAAGGGCCCCTGCTGAGTGCTATAAGTATGCCACTAGAAAGGTGGGCGAAAAGGAAGAGATGTTGCTTGCACCGTATTTGCTGCGTCTATTGGAACATATCCGGTCGACTGGGGATTACCCAAGGCAGTTCGAGATATCCGCCCTCACACCCATCCACAAGAAGGGCGACGTCATGGATCCAAAAAACTACCGGGGGCTTGCCGTCGGTGGGGCTTTGCCTAAGCTTTATGCGTTATTGCTCGACCGGAGGCTAAAAGCCTGGGGGGAATGTTGTGGTGCGCGGAGCCCTTATCAGGGTGGCTTTCGGCCACGACGCGGCACCACTCAGAATTTGTTCTTGGTGCGACACCTCACAGACCGATGCCGTAAGGATTTTGTTAACGTCCCCGGACAAGCGTTGTTTGTTTGCCAGATTGATTTTGAGAAAGCTTTTGACCGGGTTAACCGAGAGCTGCTCTGGGTTAGACTTGAGGAACGAGGAGTCACGGGCTCTGCGTTAGATGTCATTAAGCGCTGCTACAATCGGGTGGAAATGCGAGTCCAGGTTGATGGAGCAAAAGGAGAGGCGATTCCCTCCACCCAAGGGGTCAAGCAGGGTTGCCCTATGAGCCCCACGCTCTTCGGTTTTTTTGTCGAAGGTTTTGCAGATTACATCGATGCCCTAGACGTCGCACTTCCTGACGCCATGGCGGCCCATGACACCCCTAGCGTTGAAGGACGTCGAGTGCCCCTATCTCTCTATGCTGATGACTTGAGCCTCTTCGCGATGTCTTTGAGACGGTTGATGAGCTTATTACGGGCACTGCGGGAGTGGTCAGAGGCTTTCGGTCTCACTGTCAACGTGCAAAAGTGTGAGTTATTGTTTTTTCACCCCAATGGTCAGGTTAGAAGGCAGGTCTATGCTCTCAGCGGATACAACCTGGTCACCATGCGCGCACTTGAAGAGGGGTTACCGATCTTCCGTCCGGTCACTTGGAAAACACGCGCCCGTTATCTGGGGCTGCACTTCGGACCAGACTCGGGTTTTGCGTCTTGCACGGATGAGCTGTTCTCGGCTGGCCAACGGGCCATGTTGCTCTGCGAA
>NW_003307606.1:808147-809742 GCF_000143455.1 Volvox carteri f. nagariensis
GAGCATGACTGGGGTGAGGAGGCAGTCGGGGGAGGCATTGATATGAGGGTTAGACGTTACTCGGCTTGCAAGCTTGATGTCGAAGCGCTGATGGATACCCTTAGGACACGTGTCAACGACGACTGGGCGAATGATAGGCTAGCTGTGGACCCTAGAGTTTTCGTTACGGACGGTAGGAAGCCCGGCGTGAAGATGGGCCGCCATAAGCACTGGATGGGGCCACCGAAGCCGTACGCGGGTTATATCCCCCCGGCGCATCATCGTGCCCTAATTCGCTTTCGTTTGTGTGTCTCTGACCTGGCGGTTAACAGTGAGAGCAACAGGGCTAGGGAGCACCGCGTGTGCGCTGTGTGTCGTAGTAATGGTGCTATTGAGGATGAGAAACACTTCTTGGTAGAATGTCCGGCGATTATGTCTGCGCGTCAGAAGATCTGGGACCTCGGTGTGCCCGTCAATGCGAACATCCGTGATATCATGCAAGTGGATGATCAGCGTGGTCTTGCAAAGGCTATTTTTGAGATGTTTCGCTCCCGGCATGAGCACCTAACTACCTAACTTTCTCGGCGATAATAGGCAATTGTGTTTCAGAGTCAAATTGACGCTGTTCTTTCTCATAAACACCCGTTTTCTTCTTGCGTAAAACTTTCCTTTTTTTGTTTGTTTGCTTCGTTTACTTTTTCTCTTTTTTTCTTTTCCCTATCGACGGCGCTGTCAAAGCGGTTCATGAGCCTCCGGGTTCGTTTGGGCCGTACGAGCTCGCTGAAGCTTGTAACATCCATCCATCCATCCAGCAGTGATTATATCCATAAGTCATCGGCGCAATAATGATAGCATCATATAGCAACAGAAAAGTGTACTCTGCGGGGTGTCGTTGGAGCGAGGCCTTCGGCAGATGGCTATGTGCCAGGAGGATGATATCTATTTTGGAACCGAGTAATTTAGATGTTATTGTTATAAAATTATTATTAGTTGTCTTTTGTGAAGAAAATTCATCTGAGGCGGAGTCTTGCACAGTTAGCAGTGCCTCGACCGCGACCGCGTCGGGACGCTTAAAGCCCGCACATCCTTAACAATACTTTAAAATTATACGAGTGCTTGTTGACTTCAGATCGTGAGTATATGCGCTCTCACACATACAGGTCTTGTTTCCGTACTGACGGAGGTACACATGGATGACAGTCTTGGACTAGAACGCAGATCGGTTGTACTGAGCCATCGACCTAAGCGTTTTGCCCTGATACAAACACGATATAATCCGTGCGGGTACATTTCCGATCAAGAAGGTGACAATGACTTATGCCAAGTTGCGGTCCAAATGCTGCGATGCACCGATGCAGCCTAATGTACAGGGAAAAGGTATGTTACGTTATTCTATATCTGATTTTAAAGATGCTGGTTGTGATATAGGAGTTCCATCATGCCGTCGGAGCTGGGCGCTGCTGGACTCTGACGAGAAAGCTTTATCACTTTTCCGACCGCCGGCTTTCAAATTATCAGTGTCAGGACGTTTCGAGTGAGCCTCGGGTTCAGGTGAGGTGCGGGAATGTGCGCCTCTCCTAAGTGGCTATGTCCATGCGGGAACGATTAAACACGGC